>NC_137080.1:90163613-90318613 GCF_951640355.1 Cnephaeus nilssonii | reverse complement strand
ATTTAGTATAATACCCTCTAGGTCCATCCATGCTGTTGCAAATGGTAAGATTACATTTGTTTTTATGGCAGAGTAATATTCCATTGTATATATGTACCATAACTTTTTTATCCACTCATCTATTGATGGGCACTTGGGTTGCTTTCATATCTTGTCTATTGTAAATAATGCTGCAATGCATATATCTTTTGAATATATTTTTTTTCTATTGATTTTTAGAGAGAGTAGAAGGGAGGGGGAGAGAGAGAGAGAGAAACATACATAGATGTGAAAGAGACACATCAATTGGTTGCCTCCTGCACATGCCCCAACCAGGGCCAGAGATTGAACCTGCAACCCAGGTACATGCCCTTGACTGGGAATCAAACCCAAGACCCTTTGGTGCATGGGCCAACACTCTACCACTGAGTCACACTGGTATATCTTTTTGAATTAATGTTTTGGGTTTCTTCAGATATATACCCGGAAGTGGAATCACTGGGTCATAAGGCAGTTCCATTTTTAATTTATTGAGGAAACTCCATACTGTTTTCCACAGTGGCTGCACCAGTCTGCATTCCCGCCAGCAGTGTACTAGGGTTCCCTTTTCTCCACATCCTTGCCAGCACTTGTCACTTGTTGATTTGTTGATGATAGCCATTCTGACAGGTGTGAGGTGATACCTCATTATTGTTTTAATTTGCATTTCTCTGATGATTAGTAACATTGAGCATTTTTTAATGTCTCTTGGTCATCTGTATGTCCTCTTTGGAGAAGTGTTTATTTAGGTCCTTTGCCCATTTTTTAATTGGATTGTTTGTTTTCCTTTTGTTAAGTTGTAAGGACTTTCTTTTTTTTTCAAGAGTAGGTTACTATCTTTGGGGCTGGATTGGATACAGTTATTGGAGGTGACCTGTTTCTCAAAGTTCCTTCCAATTTGTGATGCAGGTGACACTCACCCATCATTTTTAGTGTCCTGACAGCCTCTTCCTTTTTTTTTTGCTTTTAGCATCCAGCCTGTGTATGGAGCACAGCACCCTCCTCTGGACCCTCGGCTCACCAAAAAGTAAGTTGAGTTGTTTTTCCTTTCATTTGAGTACTTCTTTCATCACCCCCCCCCCCCCCCCAGCACTCCCCTACCTTGTTGAAATGACACTTTTCACTTTGACCTTTTCTAGCTTCTCCTCTGCTCTCTTTTGGATCGGAAGATGAATAATTTTACCTCTACACAGTCTGTTACTAAGTGGGAAATTAACTCACTTAAAAGATTTCTTTTCTACATTGGTAGTAGACATATAGGATGTCCCCAAAAAATGTATACACACACTTTGAGTAATGATAAAGGCAGTGTTTATTAAAATACATTTATGAGCATAACCAATGGACACAGATGGAGGGTGGAGTGAGGTGGGGTGAGGGCATGTGCTGAGGGTTGGGGGCAGCTGGGGAAAGGTCAATGGGGGGAAAAGGAGACTTATGTAATACATTAAACAATAAAGAATTTAAATAAAAAAATACATTTCATTTTCAAAATTGAGCTATCAGCTATTAAAGTGTGTATACATTTCTTTGAGACACCCTATGTAGGATTTGATGTTGGATTCTCTATTCTGGTGAAAAAGTCTTTATTGATTAACTATTGTCCTGAAATTGGATGATTGAGGGCCTCCTTCAAGCAAGAGATGTGGTTTCTGGGGCTCCTGGCTTCTGAACATAGATAGGTCGTCGGCCTTTTGTGCACTTGTACCCTGAGAATTAGGGCACAAAGAATATAACTCTAGGGCTGGCTTTCCTCTCATCCTCTTTCTGTTTGACACATTCAAGGAAACCCAGCCATACAATACAACTAAAAGCTCCCTAGAGACTATTTCTGTAGTAAAATTCTAATAAAGTATTTTCAAACACAATAGAGACCCTAGCTAAATCCAAGATGTATGGATGTGTATCAAGACCCCTAAATATCACTTTATCACAACTTTCTCTAATAGGCCAACTCAGCCACAATGAGAAGATGGGTCATCTTCTCAGATTTTTTATGAACTTTGGCCTCTATCTTTGAGTATAAATGTGGTACCTTTATACTTAAATATTAGTATAAATATTATTTCCATTAAGTATAAATATTAGTTTGTAGTAAAAGCTGAGAGCTGCAGGAGACCTAGGTTCTCATCCTCCTAGGGCCTGTGAAATAATATCCACCCATTCTTCCTTCACAGTCAATGGGGAAGTAAAGATAATGTACATTGAAGTATTTTGAATACCTAAAAAAGTGCTATATCAACTATACATTACTAATATTTTATTTTTTTATTGATTTTCTAGAGAGATAAAGGGAGAGTGAGAGAGAGAGAGAGAAACATCAATGTGAGAGAAAAACATCATAGGTTCCGCAACCTGGCTGTGTGCTCTTATCGGGAATCGAACCTGTCACCTTTTGGTGTATGGGATGATGCTCCAACCAACCGAACCACAATGACCAGGGCTACATTACCAATATTTTAATATTTAAAAAATAACTTAGTGTAATGTATGGTGAACTTTCTGTAATTCAACCTGGTCATGTTTTGTTTTTGTTTTTTGTTTGTTTGTTTTTTGCAATTTGGCCAGTATGTAGAAGTACAGTCTTACTTTGGAAGTATGACTGCTGTTATTTTCTGTAAGACAAACAACTTTATATCAGAAACCACTGGACTGTAAGCTCTTTGAGGGCAGGGGCTTTGTTTGTTCACCACTTTACTCTTCAGACTGGGAGCAGCATGTGGCACATAGTAGGCACTGAGTAAACATGTATGGAATGAAAGAATGTAATCCTTCACTTAGACAGTGGACTTTTCTTTCATGTTTCTTAGTGTGTACTTTGTATTAGCTCTTAAGGAGAGCATGTTTTCTGTGATATTTCCATTAAGTAGAATGAATTCTATTTCCTGGTTTTACCAACAACAGACTACCTGGTCTTTGGCTAGTAAAGTAGGCACTGTGGATTACCTACCCAACAGTCTCTCCTGGCCCTGCTTTTTTAAGAACCATAATTTTATT
The DNA here is from genome assembly GCF_951640355.1 of Cnephaeus nilssonii. NCBI lineage: Eukaryota > Metazoa > Chordata > Mammalia > Chiroptera > Vespertilionidae > Cnephaeus > Cnephaeus nilssonii. The sequence continues at coordinate 90,315,598 of NC_137080.1, read as the reverse complement.
CAGCTATTAATAAGGTGACAGTATACTTAGAGCAGGTATCTGGATTAGTTTATGTCTTTTACAGTAATTTCTGGTAATCCCAATAACTGGTCTATGGTGACCTCATTTCATGGACTCTGGCCAATGAGACATAAGAAAGTCCCCTGAGGGAGAGTTCTTGAAAAGATTTCTTTTGATCAGAGAGAGATTATTTTGTGAAGAAAGCCTCTTTTTGCCTCTGCTCACATTTCCTGCTTTTGAATGTGGTAGTGTGAAACTAAGATGCAGAAACTATTTGTAACTGGAGGGAAAGAGCAAGAGAATTGCGGAGACACCAACCAGCCCTGACATTGTGGTCTTTATCACTTAAGCATCATAGTTGAAAATTTAGTTCCTTGCAGCCAGTTTTGTTCACAGCCAGGATTTGTTGATTAGTAATAGATCCATTCCAGTATATTTTATTTTATTATTTAAAATATATTTTTATTGATTTCAGAGAAGAAGGAAGAGGGAGAGAGATAGAAACATCAATGATGACAGAGAATCATTGATTGGTTGCCTCCGGCGTACCTCACACTGGGGATCAAGCCCACAACCCCAGGCATGTGCCCTGACTGGGAATCGAACTGTGATCTCCTGGTTCATAGTTCGACACTCAACTACTGAGCCACACTGGCCAGGCCCAGCATCTACCTAATAAAAGAGTAACATGCTAATTGACCGAACCTTTGTGGCACCCATCAGCCAATCAGGAGTGAGTATGCAAATTAGCCCAACAGAGCTGGCAGGTTAATTTGCATATGTGGGCACTGAGCAGCCAGGGGCAGGGCGGGATGCTTGTGTTGTTGCCATTGCACATGGTCCACATGTAAATCTCTCTGTCTACCCATACATAAGGCAGTGGAGTGTACTATCCCACTTTATGCTTCGGTTAAAGTCACCATACCTTGTCTGCACCAGTCATCAACTGTGTTTTCTCTGATTCTGTACTTAAGACAGGTCTTGAGTAGTATCACCATATCCCAAACTGCCAAGGCCAGCTTTATATACTCTTGTCTTCCACCTGTTAGTGATGTGATATAAAGCCATGAGTGTTTTAACTGATCAGCAGAGTTGCATTCATACTTTCAATAGAGGTAATCACCTAGCTCTGCAATTTGGAAGGAATATAATTGTCACTGAATAAATCGTGTCCCCTTTTCATGCACGTGGTGGTTTGGTATTAATAGTCTACAACCTGAAACAACATCTAGGTTTGGATCATTTTACAATTCCAGATTATTATAAAACATTTATTGCCCTTATTTTAGTACTTTTGCTGGGACATTTTTATTACTTTTCCCACTATATAACTATCGTTCCACTTCAGACTGCTGTTAATTGCTGGGTGGTTAATCGCCATCACAGCAGAAACCTTTACATTGGGTCTTCAATCATCCAAACTTCATGAACAAGTAACATTCCCGTCTGTGTGTATTGACTTCAATTTGCCAAATTATTACCAATAGTGGTAATATTGCCTGCAATAATTTTTATAGCTCATATAAAACTACTGTTATTGCAGAGTGGCCCCATTGCCCACTTGATGGCATGACAAGCTTCTAAATTTATTGTTCTCTGACTTGATGTCATTGTTCCAAGTATAATGCTGGTTCATACAGAGCCACACTAGCTATTGTGATAACTGGATTTATTTGATTGTTTGTAAATCCCCCACTTGCTTCACATCCCTTACCAATATCAAACATTATTTTTCTAAACAAATTTGTATCGTATTTCTATTGCGTGAACAGCCATATCAGTAAAACAGTGTAGTATTAGACAAATTACAGAATGATTGAACTTTTGTTTCCTAACCAGTATAACCTGTAGCCACTCCTTTTCAAAATATCTGTAGGTGTCTGTGTTAACACTGAAGAAGTTATTCTTCACCAGACGACTACATTTCTCTCAAATGTGCCATTTATTATGTTTTTGTGTGTTTTCGTTTTACCCGCACTTCTTGAATTGCTTTTTCTTTACTACTTACTAGCTCCATGATCTTGGGCAAGTAACTTGGAGCCTTAGTTTCCTCATCCATAAAACAGAAATAATAAGACTCAGCTCACAGAGTTGTGAGGATTAAATGAGTATCTATGAAAATGCTTTTTAAACTGTGGTTTGGCACAGTTGTGAGGCAGTATGATGAAGATGTCTATCTGAGGCCAGTTCGGTTGTAACTTTGATGTACTTCTGTTTAAATAATCTTGGTTAAACCTTAAGACACACTGTGGCATTATTATACCTTGGGCTAGATATAACTTAGTTTGGATCATGTTAAAATGAGACCCCCAAGCTAGAATTACCTGGATTGATTTTTTACTGGGACTGCTGGAGTTCAAGGAAAGAGAGACATTTCTCCTCCAATGACCACACCCCTAGAAGTGACTGCTATCCATTCTGGCTACCGACATGCACAGTCTGTTTAGTTATTCCTACCAGACGAGAGCTAGGGCTATCAGCGTGCACGCTGGGAGCTATGATAGCTGTTACGTGCTCAGTTTGTGTGGCAACTCCTCTTCCCAGGCTGCAGATCCCACTAGGCCTCAACTCTCCCCTCCCGTTTTTCTAGGTGGAGTAGTTCAAGAGCATGCGGGCTCTGCAGTGAGGTGGGCCTGGATTTGAACTCAAACTTTGCTGCCTGCCCAGGACCTCAGTCAGCCTCAGTTTCCTTATCTGTAAACTAGAGGCCCAGTGCACGACAATCGTGCACTTGGTTGGGGGTCCCTTAGTCCAGCCTGTGCCCTCTAAGCCGGCAGACGGACATCCCCCGAGGGGTCCTTAGTGCTGCCGCAGAGGCAGGAGAGGCTCCCGCCAGCACCGCTGCACTTCCCAGCCATGAGCCCAGCTTCTGGCTGAGTGGTGCTCCCCCTGTGGGAGCGCACTGACCATTCAGAGGGCAGCTCTCGCATTGAGCATCTGCCCCCTGGTGGTCAGTGCGCGTCATAGCAACCAATGGTTCTGCCTTTTGGTCGATTTGCATATTAGCTTTTTATTATATAGGATGGAAATAATAATAATAGTACTTATAGACTTATGGATGAGACTTAATAAGAAAATAGGTATCCTATCTAATAAAGAGGGATATGCTAATTGACCATCACGCCATCGCAAAGATGGCTGCACCCACAGCTGAGGCCAAGTTCCCATAAGGAGCCTTAACAAGCAGAGCAATCAGCAGGGACCTGAGGCTATGCTCTCCCCCGCCCCTGTGGGGCTTGACAGGGGACTTCAGGCTGTGTCCCCCACCCGGCAGGGCTTGACGGGACCTCAAGGTGCGCTTCTCATCCTGGTGCTGGGCTAGGGGACCTCAGGCTGCTCCCCCCGCCCCAGTGCCAGGTCGGGGGACCTCAGACCGCACCCCCCGCCCAGCGGGGCTTAACAGGGGACCTCAGGCTGCGCCCCCAGCCCCAGCACCGGGCCAGGGGACCTGAGGCTGCGCCCCCTGCCTGGCTGGGCTTGACAGGAGACCTCAGGCTGTGCCCCCCACCCAGCGGGGCTTGACAGGGGACCTCAAGGTGCACCCCAGTGCTGAGTCAGGGGAACTCAGGCCGTGCCCCCCACTAGGTGGGGCTTGACAGGGGACTTAAGGCCGTGCCCCCCATCCTGGCACCAGGCCAGGGGACCTCAGACCGCACCCCCTGCCCAGCGGGGCTTGACAGGGGACCTCAGGCTGTGCCCCCAGCACCAGCACCGGGCCAGGGGACCTGAGGCTGTGCCCCCTTGCCGGTGGGGCTTGATGGGGGACCTGAGACTGCGCCCCCCTCCTGGTGCTGGGCCGGGGGACCTGAGGCTCTGCCCCCCCCCCCCCACCTGGCAGGGCTTGATGGGGGGACCTCAGGCCATGCCCCCACCTGGCGGGGCTTGACGGGAGACCTCAAGGCATGCCCCTCGCCCTGGTCTGGGGGACTTCAGGCCATGCCCCCCCATCCTGGCGCCAGGCCAGGGGACCTGATGCTATGTCCCCTGCCTGACGGGGATTGACAAGGGTGGGACTAGCTGGGTCTAGATCTAGCCCAGGGGAGCGGGGAGCGGCCGGGTCTGGGTCTCACGCGATTTTGAGGCGCATGCGGGGACTTGACTCTGGGTCCCATGGTGCATCCCAGACTCTGACAGGAAGAAGGTTTTCATATACATTTTACTACTTTTCTTTCATCTCTGACACTTCCATTATAGAGAAAGGGCAAATAGCAATATTAAATTATTTCCTCTAATTAATCCCCTTTTAATGTGCACTAATTTCGTGCACCAGGCCACTAGTATGTAAATATTAGCCCAGAGCCTAGCACCTAGTAAATAGCCCATAAATGTTAACCATTATGTATGCATGAACTTATATTATCTCCTCTGGAGAGAACAAAATTAATGAACATGGGATATCTTCAAAACCTTAAATGTTCCAATCATTATTGCTGGTCTGCAGAGTTTTCTGCTTTCTCTTGGTGTTACACCTGACACCTTCATTCTCGCTCTCCTCTTTCATTCTGTCCTCAGACTCCCACTGCTCTAGCTGATACCAACTGCTTCCTCCACAAAGGCCTCTTTCTCAGGACAGAGCTGTTTTAACTGGTTAGTTGAGTTTTGGGTTTTGTGGGGTAGGTAGACCTAAAATAATTTCTAGCAGTCTCAAAATGGTCTGCTTTGAATCTCTCATGTCTTTCTCACAGGGAATGGCAGCCTTTCCTCTTTGTTGTGTGTGAATAGGTCCTTCCTGTTTCGATTTGCAAAGCCTTTACTAGTATTTGCGTAAATTCCAATTTTTAATCTAGTTCACTTGTATTGAATCTTCACCTGCTTCAAAAAATATAATGAAACTAGAAGCCAGATGCACGAAGATTTGTGCTAGAATGGGCCTTCCTTTCCCTGGCTGCCGGCACCACCTTTCCATGCCGGCCCGGCCCCGGAACCACCTCTTTCTGCTCTGGCCCCACCTTCCCACATTGCCCAGAGGCCCTGCACCGGTCACTTGGCGCCTGTGTATGCACATTAACGCACCATCTTTGTTGGGTTAATTTGCATACTCACTCCTGATTGGCTGTTGGGAGTCACGAAGGTATGGTCAATTTGCATTTTCTCTTTTATTAGTGTAGATACTTTAAATGTATAAAAAGGTATAAAGGAAAATATAGCAAAATATATGCATGTTCCCAGCACTCAGCTAATTTACCTCCTTTGTAGAGGAAGCTCATTGTCTGTTAGAACCTGACCCTCAGTGTGGCCCATTTCTGGGTGTAGATTGTAATCTAGTCCAAGTGTGCATATGCTTCACCCAAGGTTAGACTTTAGCATCCAGTCAGTTGTTTGACCTGAGTTAAAATTCAGCTTCTTAAATCGATGGTTTATTTAAAGAATTCTCAAAATATCAAGAGGTATTTAGGAAACATCAAACAGAAAGGAAAACAGTAGTTAGTTAACCTTGCGATCCAGAGTGCTCCATATCACGCTGTTGGATTTGTTATGTGCCATCCTGAGGTACACTTAGCCACCAAGGAGGAAAGCAGCAATAATAACCACGTGCTCCTATACAGTATTTTATTGGTGACAGAACTTTCTTATACCTCTGCCCATCTGTCCGGACAGTGGAGCCTCTGCGGTTGTGGCTCCTGGACCCTTTTACAGAGGAGAAGCAGCCATAATAATGAGGCTGGAGCAGGCAGTCTCAGAAGGTCTGCAGAGGAGTCATTTGCCTTCTGACTCAAGTGGATTTAAAAAAAATTCTTTTTTGTAGTCCTCCCTCGAGTATATGTTTTCATTGATTTGAGAGAGACTCATCACTGTGAGAGGAAAACTTGGATATGAGAGAGAAATATCGATCGGTTGCCTCCCTTACAATCCCAACCAGAGATCGAATCTGAAACCTAGGTACGTGTCCTGACTGGGAATAGAACCTACAACCTTTTGGTGTATGGAACAACGCTCCAACCAACTGAGCCACCCGGCAAGGGCCCCCATGGATTTTTGACATGCAGGTATTTGCACTGCATTGCCTCAGTTTCATTTTCTTTGATTTGGACTCTCGTTCATTTCCACTTATTCATTTAGTAGGTTTATAAGTATTATTACTTTGGGGATTGATGAAAGCCAACAAAACATTAATTTCCCACTGAATAATAAAAATTATATGCTCAGTTTAGGAAACATGAATAATTCAGAGGAGTATAAAAATGAAATTAAATATCACCTGTAATTCCATAACCCAAGAGATAAGCACTCACTGTTAGCATTTTTATATGTTTTCTTCCTTTTTTATTTTTAAATAAAGAGACCATTAAAATATATAAATTTGGTTCCAATTTTTACTTTCTTTAGATTGTTTTCAAGATATGATTTCCACTGGCAGTATACATTCCATCTGGTGGCTGAACCATATTTATTTCATCATTTCCAATTTCTAGATATTTATGTTATTTGCAGTTTTTAACCAAAATAAATAATACCACCCTGGCCAGGTGGCTCAGTTGGTTGGATAGTAGTCCCATACACCAAAAAGGTTGCGGTTTCAATCCGCTATTTGAGGCAACCAATCGATGTTACTCTATCACATCAATGTTCTCTCTCTCTCTCTCTCTCTCTCTCTCTCTCTCTCTCTCTCTCTCTCTCTCTCTCTCTTTCCCTCTCCCCCATTCCTCTCTCTCTAAACATATCCTTAGGTAAGGATTAAATCAATAACACCATTATAAACTGTTTTAGGTCATTTTTGTTTGACTTCTGATTATATTCTCATAGTTAGAGATGAACCATTTTAAGGCTCATAGTGTATATGTTCCCAGATTGTTTTCCAGAAGGTTGTACAACATATACCTCCACCTGCAATGTTAGAGAGCTGGTCTCACTACACTCTGGTCAGCTGAAGAGAATACATTTTTAAATGTTTGCTAAGTTAGTGGGTAGAAAATGGTATCTTGTTTTTATCACATTTGAGCTGTTACATCTTGTAATGTCGTGTTCTCTCTTGTATTCATGTGATATATTTTCCTTTACTCCGTGTGAGACTAATATTTGCAGATAATGCCTCAGTGATATCTTACTTCTTCCTTGATGTTAGTAACAGGGACATTCCTATGAACTGTATGAGTTATCAGTCTTATTTATCAATGTTAATAACAATTACCTTTCAGAATAAATATTGGACTCATCTAGGGAGATGGGGTGGGTTATTAGACCACCCACCTCTACCCAAAGGAAGAAACATCTCCTGGAAATGGGGGACTTCTGCTCCTCTGGCCCAGCGTTTCACTCTAGAGTTTCCCTGCCTTCCTGGGGAAAGCAGGGAGACTTTTTAATGTTTTTACCCATTGCATTCCAGTCCCCCAGCGTAAACTTACAGAAGGCCTTACTCTGTTTCCCTATTTGGGGTATGAGGGATGCTATGTAAGACTGAGTTAGAAATGTCCCAACCACAGTCCCCTGGAACTGGATTAAGGGCACCCAGACCTTAAGCAGGAGACAGAGGAAAAGTTCAGGGAAGTAGGGAGATTCTACATGACTCTTAGGGCTAGGCTCTTTTCTCAATGAGTTAATCTAGTGTTCTCCAAATCATGATTTTTTAAAAATCATTTTCTATATTACTATTTACATTAAAAAACTCATTTTATTTATATAACTAGATTTATTTTTTTTAAATCTTATCATTTCTATAAATGGAAAACCAATACTGTTTTCCAAAAAAAAGAAAGTAACCTTAAAAATAAACAGTGAAAAATTAGCCCAGCCACGTGTGGCTTAGTGGTTGAGTGTCAACCTCTGAACCAGGAGGTCACGGCTCGATTCCTGTCGGGGCACATGCCTGGGTTGCAGGCTTGATCCCCAGTGGGGGGCATGCAGGAGGCGGACAATCAATGATTCTCTCTCATCATTGATGTTTCTGTTTCTTTCTCCCTCTCCCTTCTTCTCTGAAATCAATAAAAATATATTTGTTAAAAAAACGAAAACAATCTTAATTAAATTATAAGCCAGGTCCTATTGCTTTACAAATATGTCAGTTCTGACACTGCCCTCACTTTGTTAAAAAAAAAGTCTTATAGACAGACTAGGATCAAACTGAGACCATCTCCTCACGGCTAGCAGACGGACTTTAACAGAATAAAAAAGGACGACGTGTTCATTTTGGAATTCAATGTTTAATGCTATTTATGGTCTACCTAAAGTTACCTCTCTTATTCTAACAGTAGTTTATGTCCTACTCTAAGGAGTAGTTTAGGTTATGTTGCCATAACAAGTTAAGTCTAAAATTTCGGTGGGTTGACACACAAAGTTTAGTGGATTAGGGTGGGAGTGGAGGGCAGGCTGTGCTGCAGTACTCACACTGTTGTCCAGGCTGAGGGAGGCGCCACCATCTGGAGCCTTCTCAGTTACTGTGGTAGAAGAAAGTGTATAGAGAACTCACACTTGTTCTTTTATGCTGAGGCTTAGAAATGATCTGCTCACTTCTCTCCTCAGCCCGTTGGCCAGAACTAGTCATGTGGCCTCACCTAAGTGCCAGGGGACTGGGAAGTATAGAGGAGCACATGGAATAGCTGGTGAGCGTTGCTGTCTTCCTACATCTGCTGAAGCATTGGGCTGGTCTAGAGGCATCTAGATGAGGAATGGATATGGGTGTTTTTTGTTTGAAGAAGGTAATGATTGTGTATGCAATCGCTTGTAAAACTATTAGTAGTACATTAAGCAAGTGGTGAGATGTGCCAGACCATTCCTTGTAATAGTGTCTCTTTTCTTAAAGCTTCATTAAAGAACGGTCAAAAGTCAACGCAGTTCCTCTGAAGAATAAGAAGGCCTCCAGTTTCCATGAGTTTGCCCGGAATACCAGTGATGCTTGGGACATTGGCGATGATGAGGAAGAGGACATTTCCCCCCCTTCTTTCCAAACTCTGAACTCAAAAGTTGCTTTGGCAACTGCAGCTCAAGTCCTGGAAAACCACAGCAAGCTGAGGGTGAAACCAGAACGGTCCCAGTCAACAACATCCGACATTCCTGCCAACTACGTCATAAAGTCCAGCAGTGATGCCCAACTGTCCAGAAACTCCAGTAAGTCCATCCTGCTTACCTCCATAGCCTCGACTGTTTTAGCAGAGTTCATTTAAAATAAAAACATTTTTTCTTTAGGGCATCACTCAGATTTTCCATTGGATGGTAAATAAGCAAGCTCAAGCCTAAGGTATGACATCAGTGAGCCTAACTGGTCATAAGCTGTACTTGTTCCTCCCATCTGGGTGGCTACCTGGCCCTGTGACTGGAGGCTTCACTTCCTGACACTCAGGTGTTGCCTGCCAATCTCTTCTTTCTTTCCTGTGCTGGGGTCCAAAACTTTGATTGCTTCACATTGCTTTAGGTTGAAGAATATTGACTAATGTATTTAAGGTTTGGTGCTATTGGTTGGCCTCCTCAGGGTGGGGAGCAGCCACTAACATAGGTTGTCTCTCCTGTTCCTGAAGGCCCTGTGTCCCAGCTGCCTGCCCATCAGGGTGGGGAGCAGGAGGAGATGCCCCTCTGTGTCTCTTCAGGAGGCTTCAGTAGCTGGTTGAGGTGATGTGGCTTTATCAGATATTGGGAGACTCTCAGTGTGCACTTTTTTTTATTGTTAATCATCACCCTAGGATATTTTCCCATTGATTTTTAGAGAATGGAAGGGCGGGGAAGAGACAGAGAGAGAAACATAGATGTGAGAGAGACACATCAATTGGTTGCCTCCCACACTCGCCCCAACCGGGGATCGAGCCTGCAACCGAGGTTCATGCCCTTGACTGGAATCCAACCCGAGACCCTTCAGTCCTCTGGCCGGCACTCTATCCACTGAGCCAAAACGGCTAGGGCTCAGTGTACACTTTTAAATGTGCATTGCTGTATTTAATGTATCCCTAATGGGTTTTATGGGCACCAGTTATTCTGAGCTAGAGAGGGAAGTGCTGTCATTTTAGTGAAAGTTAAAACAGCTGACTGGTAAAGGGTGAAAAGGAAGTAGAAGAATGCAGAGCCCTGGAGCATGTCCTGGCTCAGGTCCTAAGAGAACTTGTTTCACAGTTTCAGATTAAGCATGTGGTCATGAAATTAGCCTGGAAGGCCTTTAAAATCATTCCCCAGACACTTTCCATAGCTGTTCTGGGCCCCAGCTTGAACCTTCGGTGCCAGGTGTAGGCGGGCATTTAGTGTTGGTTGACCAGGGGCCACAGCTACAGACAGTGTCTGTGCACCGTGGTTGAAGTGTTCTAGTGTGAGGAAGAGCCCTCCACCATCCCTAATGAGCTACCTTTGTGCAGCCAGGACACCCTAGGGCCTTCCCTTTATGAATCTAGCATCTGTCTGTCAGTCGCTGCTGCCAGACGTGCACGTGGGCCTCAGCGCTGCAATGTGAGCCAAGTACCTGCGGTCCTTGTTTCTGTAAACCTGATGGTTGTGCTGGTTGTCACTCTTCACTGGTGATTCTTATTGTGACTTAAGCTTATAAGGCCCTGATATAGAAAGAATGTGAAACATCATGAAAGCTCAGCCAGAGTTTAAAACAGTTTTGTTTGGGATAGTAAAATAAATAAGGGTTTGGGAGTCAGAAAGATCGAGGTGGCCTCTCAGCTCTCCCTTGTAAATTACTTAACCTCTCTGAGCTGCAGTTTCCTCATCTGAGGATTAGTAATAAATTAATCAATTCCCACTGTATGTTGTAAGGATCAAAGGAGAGATATGTAAATGTGACAGGCATGAAGCCTTATGCATAGTAAGCACTCAATGATGTTAGTCCTATACTGCTTGTTTCTCCCACCTTACCGTCTGGTGTAGAAATGTCTAGAGCCAGCCAAAGAGTTTAGCTAGAGTTTAATTCTGCTGGGATATGCCATTTTAGCCATATCCCAGCAGAATTAAACGCTGGGAGACATGTGCAGCCACCAAAAGTGGGATTGCTTTCGGCCAGAGCGTCTCACCCCCTGCAGGGCACATTGTGCGCCAAGAAAGGGTGAGAGTAGGGCCAGGACACCGGGGCAGCGGCGTGGGGCTGGGCTTCAGGAGAGCCACCTCCTTGCATTGCAGTGTGCTTTATGGTGTGGTCGTTTCTTGTGTGCTCTGTGATGTGGAAAGGGAAGGTGAACACGTGTTGCCCCAAAACTCATTATTAGGCACCAAGAAGAGTTCCAGGTTGGGGAAGAAAGAAAACATTAGTTTGCCATCAGCGGTCGCCAAAAGTTCTCAAACTTGTGCAGCATCCGAGTCTCCATCTTACCTAATAATAGAGAAACATGTAAATTGACCGTACCTCCACTACGCCCACAGCCAATCAGAGTGAGTATGCAAAATAACCCAACAAAGATGGCGGTTAATTTGCATACATATCTGGGTCCCGGGAACCTCCTCTACACCCAGGTCACTCCCATCCGGCCATCAGGCGGAGGCTTTAGGCTTGGGAAGAGGCCGAGCCTGCGATTGGAGGTGCAGGGAGCTGGGGGGGACCCCTTCCCAAGCATAAAGCCTGGGGCGGAGGCTTTAGGCTTGGGAAGGGACCGAGCCTGCGATTGGAGGTGCGGGGGGGGGGGGGGGGGGAGGGACCCCTTCCCAAGCCTAAAGCCTAGGGTGGAGGCTTTAGCCTTGGGAAGGGGCTGAGCCTGCGATTGGAGGGGCGGGGGAGTTCCCTTCCCAAGCCTAAAGCCTGGGGCGGAGGCTTTAGGCTTGGGCAGGGGCCGAGCCTGGGATCGGAGGGAAAGGGAAAAAATCAATGGAAACATCCTCAGGTGAGGATAAAAAGAAAAATAAAGAAAAAAAATGTCATATCCTATGAAAGACACATCTTGAAAATGCTTAAAGAAAGTTGTCATTTTTCCATGGTGAAGGGACTGGAGTCCCTGTTGATGAAAATACCTTGGCGGCTGCCATGACTGGCAGTGGCTGCAGCAGCAGGGTGATGGGGCTGGCACCTTCCCCTGATCAGCCTGGTTGCCTCCTGCAAAGGGAGGCCAGACTGCGGCTTAGGTCCACTCCCAATGGGGAGCGGGCCTAAGCCATCAGTAGGACATCCCCTGAGGGCTCCCAGTATGTGAGAGGGGGCAGGCTGGGCTGAGGGGACCCCTCCCCAGTGCATGAATTTTGTGCACCAGGCCCCTAGTTAGCACATAAGATGCCTTGTACGTATGCACGATAAAAAAACGCAGCCCATCCTCTGGGCAGAAGAGTTGAGCACAGCTGGGTTTCCATCCCTCGTGCCCATAAGCTGGGCACCCCGGGCACACAAACTGTGCTGCTGAGGTTCGTGGAGGAGACCATACTGAGCAGTTAGGTTACTCAGAGTCCATGCTCTTCACACAGCCCGTCTCTTTCTCTTTCGAATTATCTCAGGTGATTCATGCCTAAGGAATGCACTCCACAAACAGCAGTCACTCCCAATCCGACCCATCATCCCCCTTGTTGCCCGGATCTCAGACCAGAATGCTTCTGGGGCACCCCCAATGACTGTCCGGGAGAAAACCCGCCTAGAAAAATTCCGTCAGCTTCTCTCCAGCCACAACACTGACTTAGGTGAGTCCCCGTGAGCCCTGGGCAAGATAGGGCCTCTTGGTGACTGGAATTCTCAGAGCCCTGGAAGCTATTGCTCTTTATTGTTCCTTCCTTTACTTTTCCAGCATCTCCTGATCTGGTGCCCATTGCAGTGACATGCAGGTATTAAGTCAGAAGTATGTTACTAGAAATTAGGGACCAAATTAGGTGGGACTGGATTCTGTGGCCTGTAGACCATAGTACAGTTATTCTAGCGTCGGTCTCTCCCACCTCAAGGCGATTCTATTGAAATCCACACTGGTCTTTCTCTTCCCCTCTAACCTCTGAGCCCCGACTGGATCCCTGCCGTAGGGTTGTCCTTGGCACTTTGCTGCTCGGGGCTGTTGTTTTGGGCTTTCCCCTGGTGCTTGTCAGTAGCTGGTGGTGGTGGTGACGGTGATGATCATCTTACTGGAACGGTGGGAGGCATCAGGCCGTACTGGCTGAGGTTTGCTTTAGGGCATTTGTGGGAAGAGCTCAATCCAAGGAGCTGTTATCTGTTTGCAGATGAACTGAGGAAGTGTAGCTGGCCAGGTGTTCCCAGGGAGGTTCGACCTGTAACGTGGAGACTCTTGTCGGTGAGTTCTACCCCCTGTGTAGAGAAGTGTGAGCCTCACACGGCCCTTCTTACCCGATGAGGTTAGTGTGGGCACATTAGTCTTACTCCCTAGACTTCTCTAGTCCTTCTGGAGGTGACAGAACTGTGGGGCTGCAGTCCTGTGTCTGTGCACGCAGACACATTCTGGAGAGTTTATTGTAACCCACATAGAAGAGCACATGTTAGTTACACAGGCGCAATCTCATGTTCTCAGCACCAGGGAGGAAGAAGAGAGTGAGGCCTGGTCGTCCCAGCACTTGCCCCTGTGCTTCGCTCCTTTTCCGGAGGAATGACCACAGTGGTTGACACCCACTGTGCGACTGAGAAGAGCTGATGAAAGGGCCTCCCTGCCAAGCCTGCGTAGTCCCACTTTCACTGAGGGCAGAACACTGGCCAGCACTGTAACAGGAGCACTTGGCTTTCCTGAGCCCGTAAAATTCCCTCATTCTTCTAGCAAGGATTTACTGAGGGCCTGCTGTTCACCAGGCACGGTGCCAGGTGCCGGGAGGGTATACAAAAACGAATCGGCCACAGTCCCTGCCTGCCAGGCATTCACTGTGGAATGTATTGCATGAGTATCTGGGAGAGGAAGGGTCTCCCTCCTGGCTGCTCCCCACCCCCAGTCCTGCAACCATGAATCATTGCCTCTGCCATTTCTAATTAAGTTCAAGAGCTGTGAAGAATAGATTGGTGAGAACGGAAGGAGAGCAGGAGGGGTAAGAATTGGGAGTGGGATCTAGACCAGAGACGAGAATGGAAGTTGGCCTGGAGCTGGGGCTAGGAGGGAGCTGCTGCCAGAAGTTCTGTGTCTGGACATTGCAGCTGCTACGTCACAGATTCCATTCAGCTTCCCACGCTGCTAATTCCAAATGCTAACATGGAAAAGAATACTGACATGGCACATACTTACATGGCACATCACTGAGATTTGCCGTAGACACGACCGTCTCCCTGTGATTCTCAGAAGTGTTGCCTTGTACACACATAGCCCTCAGAGGTCCTGACTTGGGTCCGGTTCCCCCCGACTGACCTACATGCACTGCTCTCTGTGCTAGCTCACCAGCAGTGCAAGCTCCAAGTCCAGCACAGGCTACAAGAGGAAATAATCCTGGGAACGCTGGCCTTGGCTCATCTGCCCACATATGGGTCTCACTGAATGAGGGAAGGCAGACACGGTGGCCGAAACCAAAATGGGACCCACCCTTGTTTTCGTGGCAGTTTTCCTTCCATTTCTCTGATAGTTTCCAAGTCACTGCTCAGACTAAAATAAAAATTAAGGATTCCTCCAACCAGCATCTGTCCCCATCTGACTAGCCGTCCTGTCCACAGGGCTATCTCCCAGCCAACACCGAGAGGAGGAAGCTGACCCTGCAGAGGAAGCGGGAGGAATATTTTGGCTTCATTGAGCAGTATTATGACTCTCGAAATGAGGAACATCACCAGGACACCTACAGACAGGTACAGTTATCACCTGCTGCCCTTTGCTTGCTAGTCATAATCTTAAGGTGTGTCTTCTGGGAGTGCTATCAGGGAACAGATTTCCCAAGTCTTCAGGCTATGGTGTGCTGCTTAGGAATGCTATTTATTCCTGGGAGTATGCAGAGTAGGTTTGGGGGGTCTGGGAAAAATTAGTCCCAGAACTGCTTTCCCTTTTTCTAATTCAGTAGCTCTGGTTTTAATCATTTTAAATAGATCCCCTCACCCCCACTCCCTCACCCCACCCCAGGCCAATGGCAGTGCTTCTCAAACTTTAATGTGCATACTAATAACCTAGGATTTTGGTGAAATCCTACTTAGGGATTATGATAAAAAGCACATTCTAATTCAGTAGGTCTGGGGTGAGACCTTCACTTCTAATCAGCTCCCAGGTGAGGCCAGCGCTGCTGTTCCACAGACCTCATGCGAGTAGTAAGGATTATGGGGCACAAGATGAAAGATGCATTCACTCAGGAGTGGTCCAGTCCCCCTGGACATGCATCAGTGCCTGGTTAGCACCCATGCCTCTCTGTTTGTCTGTAGGAGTTGTCGCCATCAGCAGCCTTGGCCGGGAGCGTTCCATCATTGCTCATAGTGGTCCCCATGCCTGTGGGAAGGTGGAGGGGGAGAAGAGCAGTCTGGTGGTTGCAGAAGAGGGAAAAGACGGGGGAGGCAGCTGTCTACAACAAGCCCTAAGAACTGAAGTACCCTCTGCCGCTGCCAACACAGTCCTTACAATTGTTAGACTGGGCACTGGGGAATCCGAGGCCCAAACCCACTGTAGTGCCCCCTTTGGAACCAGAAGTCAGAACTTGCGGTGCCAGTTACTGAAGGTCAGCTCCCCCAGTCTCCCCCTCTTCTTCACAGTGACTTCAGGAGCAGGTCCTTCTTGGTTCCCTGTCCTGGCACATTTTTGCAGCTGTCAGAGCTCTTACCAGTAGTTCCTGGAAACTGCTGATGACTAAGATTTGGAAAGAAGGGTCCACATTTTGTTCATAACTATGAAAGAAGTGAAACAGACTTCAGAGCAATAGGAAAAAGCAGGGGGTTCTCTCAGGTGTGAAGCCTGTTGCTATTTGTGATAAGTGGTTTTGGGGGGAGTTTTCCTCACTGTTCAGTAACCTGTTGCTATCGTGGAAACGTATTTGAGATGGACAGGTTGGTTTAACTAGATGTTTTTTGTATGTCAGTTAGTTCTTTCTAAAGATAAATTGTGCTCTCACTCTTACTCCCTTGACACTAGTTCTTATAAGAAAATAACATCTCAGAAAAATAAGGTGGCATTTGTGTTTGGCCATGGCTTCTCTTTTTCAGATCCACATTGACATTCCAAGGACGAATCCTCTCATTCCATTGTTCCAGCAACCACTTGTACAGGAGGTGAGGGAAGTACTTAACGTTCTCAGCCCTTCTCCCCTCATATTTCTGCGGCCCCTGTTCTGTGTGGATGGGTGCTGGAGCCTTCTCCCTAACCACAGCAGGTTTACAGCTAACGTGGTGTACCTGTGTGCAGATGTGGAGTTGTGGCCCCTTCAGAGCACTTTCTTGTGTATTCTCATGTTCTCTTCCTAACAGACCCTTGGGCCAAGTACTGCTGAGAGTTTAAGGGGCTTGCCCCCAGTCTTAAGGCTACCTGGTGACAGAATGAACTCTAGAGCCCACATCTTAGAATTCCTAGTCCGGTGTTTGTTCTGCTTTATCAAGCTGAGATAATGATTTTGATTTTTCTTATTGTTTTAAATATACGTAACGAAACAACCATCACCACCATCCATCTCTAGAACTTTTTATTTTCCCAAATTGAAACTGCCCCCATCTATCCTATCCTATATAATAAAAGGCTAATATGCAAATTGACCAAACGGTGGAAGGACTGGTCACTATGCGTGCACTGACCACCAGGGGGCAGACACTCAATGCCGGAGCTGTCCCCTGGTGGTCAGTGCACTCCCACAGCGGGAGTGCTACTCAGCCAGAAGCCCTGAGCCAGGCTCACAGCTGGAGAGCACAGCAGCGGTGGTGGGAGCCTCTCCTGCCTCCGTGGCAGCACTAAGGGTGTCCAACTGCCCGCTTAGGCCCACTCCCCGGGGGCCTGGTCTGCGGATATCGGGCCGAAACCGGCAGTTCTACATCCCCCGAGGGGTCCCAGATTGCGAGAGGATGCAGGCCAGGCTGAGGGACCCCACTGGTGCACGGATTAACTAGGCCTCTCGTTAAACAATAACTAACTCTATTTCCCAGCAGCCACCATTCTACTTTCTTTCTCCATGAATTTGACTCTCAGTACCTGTAATAAGTGAGATCATACAATATTTGTTCTTTGGTGTCTAGCTTATTTCACTTCACATAATAACTTCAAGGTTCATCCATGTTATAGCATGTGCCAGAACTTCCTTCCTTTTTAAGGATGAATATTTCATTATATGTATATAACATATATTATTGATCCATTCATCTACAGTCAACAGTTCATAATGCTGCTATGAACATGGGCAGGCAAATATCTGTTTGAGTCCCTGTTTCAAATTTTTTTTTTTTAATCCTCACCCCAGGATATTTTTCCCATTAGTTTTTTTAGAGTGGAGGAAAGGGGGAAAGAAACAGAGAAATATTGATGTGAGAGAGACACATCAATTGGTTGTCTCCCACACGCGCCCCAACCAGGGCCAAGGATTGAACCTGCAACGGAGGTATGTGCCCTTGACTGGGAATCGAACCCACAACCTTTTTGGTCTGTGGGTCAACACTCTAAACCAGCCAGGACCTGTTTTATACTCTTTTGGGTATGTACCCAGAAGTCTCTACTGGGGGAACCCTCATGACTTACCAATAGCATCAAGAAGATTTAGAGGTTGACACGATTATTTAACCTGTAAGAGCTAAGAAGAAGCTAAAAACCCATTCAGGATCCCTCTGTGTCTCCCGTACAGTTTCTTACAAATCAGCTCTGCTTATTCTCCATTTTAACTTGCGGACGTTCAGATACTTCTACCTGTGCATGTTTACTCTAAACTTGGAGACGGGGAAAGTAGCTTGTAAAAAAGGCTTCTCCTAATAGTGGAACCTGAATACAAAGAAGGAAAAATCAAACTGTAGTCTTTTCAACTTTTCTCAAATCACCTTTCTGTCTAGCAGGCTTTAGTCCTGTTTTTTCTTTTCTTTTTAATATGTTTTTATTTATTTCAGAAAGAGGAAGGGAGAAGGAGAAAGGGAAACATTAATGATGAGAGAGAATCATTTATCGACTGCTTCCCATACACCTCCTACTGAGGATGGAGCCTGAAACTCAGGCATGTGCCCTGACTAGGAATCAAACTGTGACCTCCTGGTTTATGGGTTGACCCTCAACCACTGAGCCACACCAGCTGACAAGTCCTCTTAAATAGAGTAAACTGCTAACTGGGGAGCAGAGAACGGAGTGACCCTGAATACTGAAAGACTTGCTTTGCAAACCTGAAAGGCACGTCGGCATTAACTAGAATAAGTCAGAATTACCCACACTGGTAGAAGAGATGTAGAAAAACCTTCAGAGATTATCCTCTCCTCTCCTCTCCTCTCTGCAAGACCAGATCATCCCAGATTTGTTCCATAGTGAAAATGCCATGGTCTCCTGTGGTAACCAGAATACTGTTCAATTTCCACCTCTTTGACATCTTCACTGGTTCAGGGTGAGTGTGTCTGCATTGTCCCATCCTTACTGTAGAGGACTGGCCAGAGTTAAAACCAGTCTCCAGGATTTGTGTATTCACAAGGGGCTGGAAGTGTGGAGTACAGGTCTGGTTAGCCCTTCAGAAGGACTGACCTGGAGGAGCTTTTAACAGAGACATCCAGACAGACACAGGCCACAGGAGGTGTGAGGAGACAGAGTGGGGTAGATAATCCTTGGCATCTTCCTGAACATGGCTGGTCTAGCTTGACCTACAGTTTCTAGGGTAATTTAGCAGCAGAGAGGAAAGAATGTAGGTTGGCCCCCATTAGAGTGTTGGGTCTAACACAAATGAGGACACTTTGCCCTTCCCTCAGCCCCAGAGAGCAAGTGGGCACGGGTAGGGCAGAGGCAGAGAGGCCAGCGCCTTCCACCCAGGGCTCTGTTCTCACTCCTGGAAGTGCAGGAGTGTTGACAGTGGGAGTGTCTTAGCTCGGCCAGCTGGGAGGCAGGCTCAACACGTGTCTATAGATTCCTAGTAGAAGAGATTCCTCCACTAGCTACCCCACTACAAACCATACAACCATTTCCTTTTTACCGTTCTCCCTGGGAGCTTTTTTGTCCCTCTGCCTGACCTCTGAGAGGGCCTCTTTAATTTGCCCCCAGAGCCGACTGTTTGGGGCTCTGCAAGCCCATGTGCTATGGAGGCCCCGTAGTCTCCTGTCCCTCTGTACGTCACCAACACCTCTGTCACCCTCGTGTGATTCATGGAGACATGGACAGTCCATGTTGAGCCCAGGAGTTGTGGTCAGTGGGATGAAGCCAGGGAGTATTAGCAGGCTGAGAGAAGACGGGGAAAGCTCAGGGGGCCTAATGGAAGCAGAGGGGAGTGTGCTGAGTGGGACAGGGCCAGACTCTGTGACGGGACCATAAAGATCTCTTCTTTCTTCCCATCCTAAGCCTCTGGCCTCTTGTGGCTAATATGCTTAACCCCAGAGGCTTTTCCATGGAGGCTGTGGCTGATTTCTCTGCTCTCAGATTCCCAGCTGTAGTAATCCATAGAATTTGATTTATTTAACTCCCTATCCCTAGCAAACGTCTGGGTTGCATCCTGATATATGAAGTGACTTCCTGCATTTATCGTCTATCACTAGATCTTTTTCTGTCTCAGCGGGGAGAAAGGAGAGGGCGGTAGAGAAGGTATTTCCTATCTACATCCTGTAATGACAAAAAGGATTTAGCAGAAGCATCAGAACTTAGATGTTCTGAATAACGACATCCTGAATCAATGACATCATTGCGAACCTTTTTCTAAGCCGTTGGGTCACCATTCCCCGCCCCCCCCCCCCCCCGCCCCAATTTAATATCATAGTGACTAGATGCTGAAAACACAAAGGGCAAGAAGTATTTACCTCTACTTAAAAACAATTAGTGTCTTAGAAACTTTATATTCCTACTAGTGACCCGGTACATGAAATTCGTGCACATTAAAAGGGGGTTAATTAGAGCAAATAATTTAATATTGCTATTTGCCCTTTCTCTATAATAGAAGTGTCAGAGATGAAAGAAAATTAGTAAAATGTATATGAAAACCTTCCTCCTGTCAGAGTCTGGGGCACACCAAGGGACCCAGAGTCAAGTCCCTGCCCACCCACATGCACCTCAAAATCACGTGAGACCCAGACCTGGCCGTCACCCCCCCTCATTGGGCTAGATCTAGACCCGGCCAGTCCCACCCTTGTCAATCCCTGCCGGGCAGGGGGCGTAACCTCAGGTCCCCTGGCCCGGCGCCAGGATGCGGGGCATGGCCTGAGGTCCCCCAGTCCAGACCGGGGTGGGGGGTGTGCCTTGAGGTCCTCTGTCAAGCCCCACTGGGTTGGGGGCATGGCCTGAGGTCCCCGTCAAGCCCCGCCAGGTGGGGGGGTTGCAGCCTCAGGTCCCCCGGCCCAGAACCGGGAGGGGGGCGCAGTCTCAGGTCCCCCATCAAGCCCCGCTGGGCAGGGGCACAGCCTGAGTTCCCCTGACCCAGCACTGGGGATGCACCTTGAGGTCCCCCGTCAAGCCCTGCTGGGTGGGGAGCACGGCCTGAGGTCCCTTGTCAAGCCCCGCCAGGCAGGGGGGTGCAACCTCAGGTCCCCTGGCCCGGTGCTGGGGCAGGGGCGTGCGGTCTGAGGTCCCCCGGCCTGGTGCCGGGGTGGGGGGAGCAGCCTGAGGTCCCCTAGCCCAGCACCAGGACAGGAAGTGCACCTTGAGGTCCCCCATCAAGCCCTGCTGGGCGAGGGGCGTGGCCTCAGGTCCCCTGGCCTGGCACCAGAGCAGGGTCGTGGCCTCAGGTCCCCATCAAGCCCTGCTGGGTGGGGGGGGGGGTGCGGCTTGAGTTCCCCCCACCCAGCACTGGGGGTGTACCTTGAGGTTCCCCCGTCAAGCCCCACTGTGTGGGGAGCACGGCCTGAGGTCCCCTGTCAAGCCCTGCCAGGCACGGGGGCACAGCCTCAGGTCCCCTGGCGTGGTGCTGGGGCGGGGGGGGGCAGCCTGAGGTTCCCTGGCCTGGTGCTGGGGTGGGGGGTGCGGCCTGAAGTCCCCTGTCAAGCCCCACCTGGTGGGGGGCATGGCCTGAGGTCCCCCAGCCTGACACCAGGGCGGGGGGCACGGCCTGAGGTCCCCTGTCAAGCCCCACAGGGGCGGGGGAAGGCGTAGCCTCAGGTCCCTGCTGATTGCTTGTTAAGGCTCCTTAAGGGAACTTGGCCTCAGCTGTGGGTGCAGCCATCTTTGTGATGGAGTGCTGGTCAATTAGCATATTCCCTCTTTATTAGATAGGATACTTTATCTTGTAGTATTTAAAATATTTTCCTAAAAATTCTGCAGCAACTTTAAGATGAATTGTGAGGTAGGTAAATGGAGGGAGTGTATCCCCATGGTTTAACAGTCATGTCTCTTTCTTTCCTAGATCTTCGAAAGAATTCTATTTATTTGGGCCATCCGACACCCTGCCAGTGGGTATGTCCAGGGAATTAATGACCTGGTCACTCCGTTCTTTGTCGTCTTCCTCTCAGAACATGTGGGTAAGAAGCATGAGTACCAAGTTGAACAAGCTATTGTTCTTTCTCGTCTTTGGTCTGTTTGTTCTCCCCGAGTGCAGCCAGTAGGCCTGTCTTGCTGAGAAAGGACAGTGACTTTGGAGTACACAGCGAAGCCTATTTTTTGTTGTTGTTAATCCTCACCCAAGTATATTTTTTTCCATTGATTTTCAGAGAGAGTGGAAGGGAGGGGGAGAGAGAAACATCGATGTGAGAGAGACACATCGATTGGTTACCTCCCACACACACCCCAACCGAGGCCAGAGATAGAGCCTGCAACCGAGGTATGTGCCCTTGACAGGAATCAAACCTGGGACCCTTCAGTTCGTGGGCTGATGCTCTAACCACTGAGAAAACTGGCTAGGGTCACAGCTAAGCCTATTTTAATAGCAATAGCAGCCTGAAATTTCTCTCTTGAAATGGTCGCAAATCTCACCTAAAAAGACATGCTTTGTCACAAGAATGACCAAATTGATATGTTCTGTCATAAACAGATGGTTTGATGGTTATGTGAAGTTGTTTTAGGATTATTTTGAAGTTGTTTGAAATATGCCCTCATCCATGAAAGCTGGAATTTTAGATTGTATATAGGACTTCCCACTTTGGTTCACATGCTTTTTTTTTCCCCCCCATCCTCACACGACGATATTTTTCCCATTGATTTTTAGAGAGAGTGGAAGAGAGAGGGAGAGACAGAGAGAAACACCTATGTGAGAGGAACACATCAATTGGTTGCTTCCAGCATGCCCCAGACCAGGGCCAGGAGCCTGCAACTGAGGCACATGCCCTTGACTGGAATCGAACCCGGGACCCTTCAGTCCTCAGACTGACGCTCTATCCACTGAGCCAAAGCAGCTAGGGCTACATGCTATTTTTCAGTGGCAGGATGTGGACATGTAGAGGGGTAGGTTGTGGCACCAGAATCCAGCTCACATTGGAGGTAATGGAATGGACTGAGGCGAGCACCACACCTTGATTTCTTCCCTTCCTCCTCCACCTCTTACTCCACTGGATTCCTGTCACTTTGGGTAGAGTGATTAGATGTCACGGTGGCAGTGCAGCCCAAGCCTCCTCCCCTGGCCAGGCCTAAATCAGGCACAAGTCTTGAAAGG
This sequence comes from Cnephaeus nilssonii, assembly GCF_951640355.1. Classification (NCBI taxonomy): domain Eukaryota; kingdom Metazoa; phylum Chordata; class Mammalia; order Chiroptera; family Vespertilionidae; genus Cnephaeus; species Cnephaeus nilssonii. The sequence goes on along the minus strand of NC_137080.1, from coordinate 90,293,161 downwards.
ATTTGAGGATGCTCCTCTTTTTTTGGTTTCCTTAATCACTTGTGCTTAGAGGTTCAAAGGAAAACCCATCTGTCATGGCCTGATGCTTTGTTCTTTTAGTTAAAGAGAAGCTCATAGGGAATCAGAACATTGAAAAGGTTCTTAGAAAAGCATCCATTCAATCTGCTCACCTCACAGATGGGTTGTAAGATTCTCTGCCTTCTTACTAGTGGCAGAACTAGGACTAGAACTTTTTATTTTTTTAAACTTGGAATAAGGGGAAAGAGGGTGGGTAATTGTGGTTTTTGGAGGAGACCATTGTAGGGGCCAGGAGGGTAATGAGAAGTGGACTAGAGTGGAGACCCTTGACATGGGAGGGGCTAAGAAACATCTCACTTGATTTGTCCTATTCAGGTTTTCTGAAAGGACTTAGAGGGATGGTGTTTTAGTCTCCATGAGGCAGTCTCAAAAAGTAAGACAACATGAGTGAAATAAGTCAGACAGAAAAAGCTAAGAACCATATGATTTCACTCATGTGGAATATAAAACTGAAACTTCAGGGGAAAAAACAAACAAAACTGAAACTTATGAACACAAACAGCAGAATGGTGGTTGCCAGAAGGAAGGGGGTACAGGATAAAGGGAGTCCTAATATGAGGTGACAGGAGAAGATTTGACTTTGGGTGGTGGCACATGATACAATATACAGATCTTGTAACATAGAAATCCACACATGAAACCTGTATGTTCATGTTGACCATTATCACCCCAATCAATTTAATAAATAAAAATATTTTTAAACGTAAGACAACAAAATGACATCATCCTGGTTCCCCTTAATTAGCAGCAACCAGGGCAGAACTGGAGTCAGAGTGGAAGGTCACTCTTGCCCACTCTGTCAGGTGAACCTAAGCAGAAGCATGACTAGTAAAATTTAGCCACCAGAAGTGTATAAATAAAGCTTTTGCTAGAGGACTTCTCATTTTCCCCTCACATTAATAGGTCAACTATTGGAAGTAGCTTAATTCTCGGTGTTTAATTTTTTAAGAGCAATGCAACTGATGGGATCTTTTTGGTTGCTTCTTGCAATTCTTTGATAGATAGGACTGCATTCTAATCTTGGTATTTGGCTTGTCAGCGCCCCCTGCTGACCCACCGTGTTTATGCAGTGCAGCGTGGGCCTCTGGCAAGCCTTCCATAGCTGTTTCGCCTCTGCAGCATACTTCAGATTCCCTTCTCCTAGACCTAGGGAGGCGGGGCCCATTCATTTTTTACTAACATTTTAACCATGTTATGTTTTAAGTATATGTAAAAGTAGGTAAAATAATAATACAAATCCCCATATAATTATTACCCAACTTCAACAGCCAGTCTTGTGTCATCTGTACCTCTGTTCATTCTCCATCCCCTCAGCTTTGGGAGCTGATCTCAATATCAAGCATCATATTTCATCCATAAATATTTTCATATGTATCTCTAGAACATAATAATGAAAGAAACCCACAGCCATAATGCAATTATTACATCTAAAAAGTAATAACTCCTTAATATAATCTCATAGACAACAGTATTTAAATTTTCCTGATTCTCATAAATATATTTAACAGTTTGAATTAGAGTCCAAATCAGGTCCACGCATTCTAGTTGGTTGATACATCTCACCTGTTCCCATCCGTCTCTCTTCCCTTAGGATTTTGTTGGGTTAGCCCTTGTTTTTCCAGTTTCCAAACCTAGAGAGGGGCTTTGCCATTACCAACCAGGAATGTCACCCTGATTTTTAAAGCACTTTATCATTTGCAAAGTACTACCTGATTTCATCTAGTAGGCCCCAGGCTCTCTCTTTTTAAAAATCAATTATCTTCCTTTTGTTGTTGTTGTTGTTATTTCTTCTTGATTTTTAGAGAGAAAGGAAAGCGGGGGGGGGGGGGGGGGGCGGAGAATAGAACATTGATGTAAATGGGAAACATTGATCAGTTGCCTCCCGTATGTGCCCCAAGAGGTATCAAACCCACAACATTTTGGTGTACAGGACAACATTCCAACCAACTGAGCCACCCAGCCAGGGTCCAATATATCTTTAAGGTAGGTGTATCAGCCCATGTTACAGGTGAATCCAAGGTTCAGAGATTTAATGAGCTTTTAGAACTCAAACCCAGGTCTTTTGACCTTAATACCTGTGCTCTTTATATGACTCGGTGGTATCTCATTTCAGATATACTTGTCCTTGGACCTCTAATGGCTCCCTCTACTCCATTCTCTGCTCCAAAGCAGGTAGCAAGCACATTTCTTATTGCTCTCTGCCTTTAAAAAAAATTGCAGTAGAAGTACATGCTCATTAAAAAATCAAAACAATTTAGAAGTGTTATTACCCTCCCCCCACCAGAGATAACTACTATTATTGATCTTTGGTGCATATTCTTCCAGAACTTTTCCTGCGTGTGGATAGACCTGCTTGTACTATTTTTCTTTGTTGCGGTTGGAAAAATGGGATCAAACTACTCATATTTTTCTGTATCTTGCTTATTTTCATTCACAAACATCATGGCTTCCTTTCCAAGTCTATACATATAGATCTACCCCACTTCATCATTTTCATAGTATTCATGAATATTTATTTTCATAATAAGACTTTACTGTAGTTTATTTAACAGTTCTTCTATAGAAGGACATTTAAATTATCTGCACTTTTTAGCTGTTAAAAATGACATTGCAATGAATATCCTGTACATATTTCCTTGTGTTTTTGAGTTCACGGATTCATGCACATTGAAAGGAAAGAAATTAGAAGGTGGCCGGACATGCCCTGGAGCCAACTTCCCATGGCCCTCCCTGGTGTCTGCGGAGTGAGCGGGGTCCCTCCGGCAAGTGGGGTCCCTTGGCCTGGCCTGCGGGGATCGGGCTGAAACCGGCTCTCCGACATCCCCCGGGGGGTCCTGGAGTGCAAGAGGGCACTCTGCAAAGTTGCTGTCTTACAGGGTGTGGAACACAAACACAAGTGTGCAGTAAACCAGATTCGGGGCCCACATGCCCCAGCAGCAACATAACCCACGTGGAAGGTGGAATTGCTCAGCCCCGCGAGGAATCGAGCTCCCTCCTCTCTGGTTTTGGGGTGTGTCACCTGAGGACTGCCGCTGCCAAGTCACTGCAGCTTGGTAGCTCCTGCATTGAGCATCTTCCCCCTGGTGGTCAGTGCATGTCATAGGAATTGATCAGATGGTCGAACACTTAGCATATTAGCTTTTTATATATATAGATTTACTCCTTGAGCTCTGATTCTTTGCATCTTGTGAGACACTCTGCTGGGCAGCAGGCCACCTTTTAAACACACAGAGTCTTCCAGAGCACACGGGCGGATCAAACATCAGGAAGGGACACTTAGAAGTCTTAGCAAGGCTGGCGCAGCCATCTCCAGATGTCTAAGCTCCGAGTGTCAGAGTACAGTTAGTACATGGAGAGCACCCCTGAGCCTTTTCCATGGTTACCCATCTTTACTTGGAGGGAGAACAACAAAATTATAATAGCTGCCATTTATTTACATGTGAATGCTTACCATGTGTGGACTAAAGCCTTGTTAATCGTTTTATTTAATCCTCACGATAATCCTGTGAAGTAGGTACTATTATCCCCATTTTATAGATAAGCCAGCTAAGGATTAGAGAGGTTAAATAACTTGCCCAAAGTCAGATGGCCAGAAGGTTCGGGAGCCTTTATTTAAATACAGTTCACTTAGTATATTTTTGTTTCATCCATATTGTAGCATTGTCAGTACTTCATTCCTTTTTAGTATTCAATAATATTTCATTGTGTGGCTATACCACACTTTATCTGCTCATCAGTTGATGGATATAAATTATGTTTCAAAGAAACAAAGCATATAGACTTCTCGGCAGCCTCAAGGCCTTTCTTGGACATAGATACAACATTGTGGCCTTCAAGAATAGTTCTCTTCTCTGAGTAATAATCCTTCTCTTATCCCCTTCGCTAATGGTGCCATATCCTAATAAGGCAGCTGCTAGGAAGGTTTGTGCTATGACCTCTCTGATATGATGCTCCCTAGTTCAGGAGGCCTGAGTATCCTATGCTCAGGGATCAGGCCAGGCAGCTGCCCTCGGCCTCCTGTGCACATGTCACCAGGCAGCCTCAGCCCACTGCCCATCTCACTGAGCTGTAGCATGGAGGATCTGCCCAGGTAGGGCTGTGGGACCCACTTGCCTCCCAGACATTATTTGGCCTCTTTCCTAAGACCTTCCCCATCTGTTCTCTGTCACTTTCATAAATTAGTACCTGAGCTTGCTTCATGTTTTGTGTCACGTTTTCTATAAAATAGTTGAAAACAGACCCAGACACCCTCTGAGTCGATAGAGAAGTTGTCCATACTAGCCTCGCCCTCAGGCAGCTTCTTTCTCAGACAGAAGCAGGGCCTCTGCGGATAAGCCCGTGTCTGGGTCCAGGGTGACTATGATCCCTGAGACTGCAGAATACCTCTAGTCTGCAATCTCTAAACCTTTGGACTTAGACGATATTATTGAACATATTAAGTTGACATGTAATTGATAGTGAGGTCATCACCAAAATAAGCTGCTTAACAGCAACTACTTAAGTGACACATATGAGGAAATCACACAGGGGCTCAGGGCGTGTCCTGTTTTCAAAGGAAGAGACAAGCCTGATTTCTTTCGCTGCAAATGGGCCAGCGTGGAGCAACTCCCTCTTCTCTGCGTGACGCAGCACAGGAGCGTTTGCATTTCAGGTTGTTGAGAAGCACAACGGCACCGGAACTCGCCGAGGGCAGGCTTTCCCCTACTTCTCACATGTACCTGGTTCCCTGCGTGACATTCCCACTTGTCATGGATGCCCATCTAGGAAGGGCTACTTGTGACAGGGAACTCCAAACACCTTAAGTACCTTACCAGGAGAGAAAAGCTGCTTTCTCTCACATTAAAAGTCAAGAGGTTAGTAGTACAGGGCTTATACGCTGCTCGAAGACATCAAGGGTCCAGGCTCCCTTCTCTTGTTCTACATTCTCAGCGCGTGGCTTCCTTCTCGTGACCCAGCGTAGCTGTGAGTTCTAGCCGGGGTGGAGGAGGAAAGGGAGAAAGGCTTGCTCCTTCGCTTTAAGGACACTTCTGAAGTACGTGATGCTTGGGCTCAAGTCTCTTTCGTCTAAACTTAGCCTTATGTCTGTAACTGTCTGCAAGTGCAGCTGGAAAACAGTCTGTATCCCACGTGGCCAGTACCCTTAGGGGTCCTGTCACCAAGGAGGAAGGGGGACAGTTGTTTGTGGACAGCTGGCAGTCCTTGCTTCCCCTTGGCTCCTGAGATGCGGTGTTTGACTCCTCTCCTCCCCATACCCAGCCACCCCTTCCCCTCAGCAGCATTTCTGTCTCTTCAGTCAGAAATACTAAGAAGTGTTGATAATTCTTTTTTCTCATTCTTCATATCCAGTAAGTTACAAAGCTTTGATGATTTTATGTGCTAAATATTTCTGGAAGCTGTTTCCCTCTCCATTTATCCTATGACTGGTCTAGTTCAGGCCTGGACTGCTGAAATGGCCAAGTGTGTTTCCTCATCTCCAATTACATCCCCTTCAAACCCATCTTCCACACCATGTAAGCACACACTTGCCCATGTAGCTCCTCCGCTTAAAGCCCTTCAGTAGCATCCTATCACCAAGGGTGAAAATGTCCAGGTTCTCTAGCTGTTGTCATGCTAGGCCCTGGGTGAGCTAGGCCCTGCATCACCCCTTAAGCTCAGCAGTCCTGCATTGACATTTTAAATCATTCCTTGTTCTGCGCCATCCTTTTATCCCCTAGGCTAATCCTTGTGCTCCTTTAAGACTCCCCTTCCCCCTGGAAGCCTGTGCTGAGACTTCCTGCCGGCCCCCACCCCCCAGTGGCACGCTTTCCGTAATAACCCTTCCATTGCAGTTGTAGCGCTTCCCACAATGCCAGTTACTGTTTGTGCTTCCCTCCTGCTCTCTGCCACCAGACTATGATCCTTTGAGGCCAGAGACTGTTTATAAACATCTTTATATTCCCAGTGCCTTCATTTTGTCTCCCAAATATGCATTCCACATATCTAGAGCAATGAGAGAATGAAAAGATTGTGAGAACTTTGCAAGATATCCAGGAATTAGTATGGCTTTGCTGGGCTTGGCCACTGGAGGGCAGTGAATCACATACAATGCTCCGGTACTGTGCTGAGTTAGCCAAAAGTTCTCCCTGCTGAGGGCTGGAGATGGAGAACCATCACTCCTCAGCAAGTTTTATTGAGCACCTGTCCTGGGCTAGGCACTGGGGGTGTGCCCATAAACAAAGTGGGCAAAAATCTGCCGTTTACTTCTAGTTATTTATTCAAGGAAAAGGAAAGCTTATCATCCTAAAAGGCTGTACAACAATATTCACAGCAACTTTATTCATATAGACAAAAATTGTAAACAACCTAAATATCTGTTAACAGGAAAATGGATAATCATACATTGGAAAAGTACTCAGCAATAAGAAAGGACAAACTACTGATTAAAGGCAACAACATGGAAGAAACCACGACAAAACCATTATGTTGAACAAAGAAAGTACACATTGTGTGGTTTCATTTACGTAGAGTTTAAATGACCTGTGGCCATGGAAACCAGGACAGTGCTTGACGGTGGAGGCTGCCTGGGAAGAGACCTGGGAAACCTTCTTTGGTGATGGCAACGCTCTCTATTTGGACGGGGGCATTTTTGCACAGAAGCCTACATGTGTCAAAACAGAACTGTGCACTTATATGTAGTCAGCTGTATGTAAATTACATGTAAAAAGAAATCCTTTCCTACAGAAACACAACAAATAGAAATGTAGGTGTTAGTTGGATTGTGACGGTGCTACGGAGAAAACGAAGCAGGAAAGGACGAGGTGTGCCGTTGGCAAGAGTGGGAACGGACGCAGGCTTTAAGCAGGAGTGAGCCAGGTCACATTGCGAAGAGGATGTTTGAGCAAAGCCCTGAAGGAGGCAGGGGGCAGGCCAGTTAATTTTTGATGGTTACCTCAAAATTTCAGAGAAAATAAGTTAATATTAAACGCCCCACATACTGCCATGTGTTGCTCCTGGGCTCTGGGTTATACTGCAGCCCCCAGCTCTCAGTCATTCACTGGGAGGCCTCATTCTCCACTCACACCCGACTCTGCATGTGGTACCCACCCTGCCAGTCCTGTTCTTCCCTGTCTGATGGGGTGTGGATGCCAATGATAAAACTGGAAAAACTAATGGTGGGGTTTCATTATTGCCTTACGAGGACATTCCCTTTTCCTTTTTTAAATGTGAACTTTAGCCCTGGCCAGTGGGGCTCAGTTGCTTGGAGTGTCATCCTGTGCTCTGAGGGGTCGTGGGTTTGATTCCCGGTCTGCGTGCATACCCGGGTTGTGGGGTGGAGGAGGGAGGCATCCGATCAATGTTTCTCTCTTGCATCGATGTTTCTCTCCCTCTTCCTCTCTGCTTGTCTCCTTCTCCCTTCCTCTCTCTCTAAAATCAATTTAAAAAGGCCTGTCCTGGGTTGAGGATTAAAGTTTTGAAATGTAAACTTTACATTGCAATATAACATACATATTTTAAAGTACATGTATCATACATGCACAGCTTGATAAATTTCCGATAAATAACCAGCACCCATATCAGGACATGGAACATTTCCAGCACTGCAGAAGTCACCTCGGGTTCCCGCCTAGCCCCCCCACCCCAGCAAGGAAAGCTTCTTTAATCAGTTTTACCTATCTCTACACCTGATCAATTGAATCATGCAGTAAGGATATTTCATTCTCTATTTAATGCTATTGGTCTGGAGGGAATTGGGGGTGGAGCTGATGCTGAATTTGTTAGCGCTCTCCCTATTGGGACTCTGACCCTTTCCTCAAGATGCCTCCTGGCCCCTCTTCACAGCGAGGCAGCCTCCCCTGTGACAGGCAGCTGAGGGCTGTTAGAGGCTCTTCCCAGCAGTGGACGTGGATCTGGAGCCAGCCAGTCAGAGGGCGGCGCGAGCTGCTTTCCGCTGGCATTTGAGAGCAGTGTGTGCCTTTGGTGGGATGCCCAGTGTTGAATTTACTCTCATGGAGGAGGGAAGACTCCAAGGTCAGTTGTGGCTTGTCGTCTCTGGGCTGAGACCTAGCCTGCTCTCCCTGGCGCGTGGCACGAGGGATGTGTGCATGCTTGCTCACTTGCTCGTTCACTCTCATCCAACCCCAAGAATAAGTGAGAAATTGACAGAGGAGAAACCCAGGTAGCCAACACATTCAAGATGCTGGAGCCTAATGAGGAGCCTCTGAGCAGCTGACCTTGGCCTCGGGGGACCAGGACTTCCCAGAGCTCGTTCACATACACTGTGACACGCCGCCCATCTCTTGGGGGATCTTTGGGCAGGTCCTCGAAAGTTAGGTGTGTGCTGGACCTGTTCTCCTTGCCCCCGTAATCTGAATATGCAGAGTTTGGGCTCATATAATTTCATATAGACAAAAATTGTAAACAACCTAAATATCTGTTGTAGGACTGGATCCTACAGTCAGAACCAAGAGGCCCAGTTAACCAGCAGCCTCTCACGTTGGCTAAATAAGAGTAAAAGTAATACAGAAATAGAGAAAATTTGGTGGTTTTTTGTTTTAATTCATTTTACCCAGGGTGTCATGGCACTGGGTAGTGTATAGCCAGAGCCCATCTGTTAGTCTGAGTTAATGTCCAGCTTTTAGTCACTACCCTGATTGACAGGCACAGAGTCAGGAGGGGCTCCAGGGTCAGCTGCTTCTCTGTGTCTTTAAGACAGCACATCTCCTCTCACACAGTTTGGTACGTGATTTTCGTGAAACAGAGCTTCCTCCCTCTAGACTCTGCTCTGTAGGAACCTCCGAAGTCTTTCCTCTGACCCCCTCCCTGGGAGAGACCAGCTCTGCTCACTCTCCTTCCTCTGCGGTGGCTTTGCGTTCCTGTCATTAGCCGAGGGCCCTCACCCTCTCCATACGGAGGCTTGTGATGGCATCCTTGTCGCGGTCGCTGCCGTCACATACCTGCCTGAAAGTATGTATTCCTTGACACTTTTTCTTAAAACTTTTTGGATGAAAAATGTCAGTTTCTGTTTTATGAGATTCTCTAGATGTATGGCCGAAAAGATTTACGTTTTCCTTTTCTCAATTAGTTTACTTTTGTCATCAGAAAAGATGTAAGATATCCTTAGGAGTTTACTTTAGAAAAAACAAAGACAGGACCCAGGTGGGCCAGAGGCTGGGGAAGCGGCTGCCGGAATCCGGCCTGCGTCAGGCTCATCTTCTGACCCGGCAGCCAGTGTGGGGTTGCCCAGTCCCGATGGCTCCTGGGAAATGCCTAGAGCAGTGAGTGCACAGGTTCCTCTTGTCAGTTTAAGCAAAACCAGCTTTTCCCCAAAGCTGTTGAGGAGCTCTTGAGGTGTGTGTGAGGCTGATTTTAGGCCAAGACTTGGAGTTCTCAGAAAAATAAACATTTGACAGGAGCCAGGACTCAAGTACATTTTATCAGCTAATAAATGGGCATGTTCTTGGCAAGCCCACAGTGGGCAATTTGATTTTTATAAGGAGCTTTGGGTTTCCTCTTTTTGGATGCTTTGCCTCCTAAAATAGCCATAAAATATTCCTTAAAATCTCATTCCCACCAGTTTGAGTCCTGACTGCTGTATGTCTCTAACAACCGAAGACACTGGCCTCATTTGAGACTGCGTTGCTGGCATGGTTTCCCGTTCCAGCTCAATTAGATGCTGAATTTCCTCAAGTGGGACGTTTGATGGTCCTTCTGAACAGACTGTTTATGCTGAATGAGGCCCTTCAGAGAGCTGGGCCTCCCGCCTCTGCTGCTTTTTGCTGGTGCCTCAGCTCACAGTTTTTGACTGAATGTGTGAATTTCATCCTCCCAGCAGGCAGAACACTGCAAATAAACTCTTCCTGCTCTCGAAGTGCCGGTGAACTGTCCCACTGCCTGCAAAAGCGAAGGGCTAAAGGGAAGGCCTGGCACAAGGGCAGAACATGGGGAAACAACGGCCTCGAATCAATGCCCCCTAAGAGGGCTCAGCATCTGTCTGTTGGTCCCTTTGCTCCCTGGACAGACAGCTAAACGTTTGGAATTGGCAGTTACCAAGAGTGGCATCTTGCCAATGTAAGACCCCATGTTTTTAGAACTTCTCCTTAAGACCAAATGGTGGAAATGGAAACTTTGAAAATTGACTTATTTTTAAGGTACATTTTGGAATTAGGTTAAGTTTGGACGTGACTAACAGGAATCCAAAATAAATGAGACTCTGAAAACAACAAATGAACAAACAAAAACTCATAGACACAGACAGCAGTATGGTGGCTACCAGAAGGAAGGGGATGGAGGCCAGGGAAGGGGGGTAAATGTATAGTAACAGAAGATTTGACTTCAGCTGGTGGGCACACAGTGTAATATACAGATAATGTATCAGAATTGTACACTTGAAACCTATATAATTTTATTAACCAGTATCACCCCAATAAATTTAATTTAAAAAAACTGAGGCTAAAACCAGATAGGAATTTATTTATTCCTCATTTAATAACAATAATACAAGCTAACATTTACATAATGCTTATTTTGTGCCAGGCACTATTAGCATTTTTATATATTAACTTACTTAATCCTTATAATATCCTATGACACTGGTAGGAAAGACCACCTTAATAGATAAGGAACTAAGGCTCAGAAGGTAAAGTCGTTTGCCCAGAGCCACATAGACAGTGAGTGCGGGAGTCGGGGTTTGAGCCGTGCAGTCTGGCTCCGGAGTCCATGCTCTGAATCAGCGTGCTCTTCTGTCTGACAAAAAGCCACAGGTCGCCAGGACTGATACGGTGTTGTGTCCCCGTCGTTGCCAGGGGCCCAGGCCTTTCTTCCTTGTCACTCTGCTACGTGGGACATGTCCGGCGCAGTGCTCTGCAAGTGTAGAACGCCCGCCCGTGGCGGGAAGGACCTTCACAAGCCTGGGCAGCCCCGGATCCTCCTGTGGGCACGTGTGTGAGCGGTGGCAGTGGTTTGCCCTGCGCCCTCCTGTGGCTTTCCCTTTTGTCTGACAACGCTCTCATACAGAGGGAGGTCTGGGACGGTTAGCGTGAGCACTACACCCTCTGCGCTGCTGTGAGCCTGGTCCCGGAGAGGTCTGGCTGTACCGGGGCCCAGCGCAGCTCTCACCTGGTGGAAGGGGCCAGTTTCCGGGGAGTGTTGTGGTAGTGGGAGTTGAGGCACTTGGATACCTGTCCGGGGGAATGGACATGTAAAGTGGGGAGGCACACGTGGGGAGTGAAGTAGAGTGCGTGCAGCCGCACGCCAGGCCTTAGAGATGAAACACAGAGCAAAGAGGGCAGGAGATTCTGAGCTAGGTCTCAGAGCCCAGGACCATTTAACTAAATTAATAGTGTATATATGGCCACCCCCCAAAATACTACATAGTAAGTGTTAAGTTAGGGGAAATCCTTTCTTGGAAGGATTTTTTTTTCTTAATATGATTTCTCAAATGGACCTTTATATGTTATCGGAAGTCTTCCTTTCTGCAAGCTTTCTTTATTCCTTTTTTTTTTTTTTTTATGATAAAAGTAGGTGTAGTCAATTGTTAGGTCTTTTTTTTTTTTCCTAAAATAGTATCTATAATAATAAAAGTGTAATATGCTAATTGGACCGGACATCCTTCTGGATGAAGCTGGGGCTGAGAGGGAAGCCCGGGTCCTGGGTGCCTGCTGGCAGCCGGAGGGAAGCCCCGGTCCTGGGAGCCAGAGGGAAGCTGGTGCCGACAGCCAGGGGAAGGAAGGCCTCCTCTTGCATGAATTTCGTGCATTGGGCCTCTAGTATATATATTTTTCTCCTGACTATAAAAATTATGCTTATTATAGAAATTTTGAAAAGTCTAATATAGCTTAACGAAACTAAAAATCCTTTATCCCTCCCACCTGGAGAACATATCCTGTAAACCTTGTGACGTATTTTATCTTTCCACTGTGCTGTGTCAGCACATGTAAATATTGTATGTACAGTAAGTGGTTGAGAGTATTCCATACATAATTCTGTACCTTGCTTTTTTCCCTAACACAGTGACATACTTTCCCAAGTTATTACCAATCATATTAAGCTGCATCTAAAACTATATCATGCCTATGGTGTGCCAGGCCCTGTTGTTAGCTTTTTATATGTATTAACATATATTTACATGTGTCTGCACTTCAAGTTGGACTTCTAGGTTGTTTCCAGGGTCATGGCTTTTCTGATAAAACACTTCCCTTCCCCAAAGGGTTTCTTCAGTCTTTAAAGTCCATTTAAAAATGCTGTTTATAGCCCAACTGGTTGGCTCAGTGGTTGAGAGTTGACCCATGAACCAGGAGGTCACAGTTCAATTCCCTGTTACAGCACATGCCTGGGTTGCAGGCTCCATCCCCAGTAGGAGGCGTGCAGGAGGCAGCTGAACAATGATTCTCTCTCATCATTGATGTTTCTGTCTCTCTCTCCTTCTCCCTTTCTCTCTGAAATCAATAAAAGCATGTATTTTTTTTAAATGCTGTTTATACAGGAGCAGAATCTGAGAGTTGTTACATGTCTCGAGGAGGTTCAGTCGTAGGTCTGGGTAGTAATTCTCATAAGTGGAAGGGCTGGGCTCTGAATAGTTTTGTCTGATGCCTGTGTCTCTGCAGTTCCAGGCTGCAGTGAATGTCCTACTTTCAGACAGGGCTTGTGGGTCTGAGGAGAGAAGCCATCTTTGGCGTAGAACTCAGGGCCTCTTTCCCTTCCTTTCTCTCTAAAAACAATAAAAAGATATTTTAAAACAAAAACAAACAAACAAAAACAACACATAAAAACTAAAGCCCAGCTGGCATGGCTCAGTGGTTGAGCATCAGCCTATGAACCAGGAGCTCATGGTTTGATTCCCGGTCAGGGCACATGCCCAGGTTGTGGGATCCGTCCCCAGTAGGGGGCGTGCAGGAGGCACCCGATCAATGATTATCTCTCATCATTGATGTTTCTATCTCTTCTCTCTTTCTCTCCTCCTTTCTCTCGGAAATCAATAAAAAATATTTTTTTAATTTCTTTTTTAAAAAACTAAAAATAAAACTGAACTGTGGGGCTATCTGATCCCAGCTGCTCTCACTCCATATGAGTGAACCGGTCAGCTCACTGAATTCTGAAATCAAGTCATTTTTCTAGATCATGTCCAGGGGGCTGGGTCCATAGCTCATTGAACATGAGGCCTGAAGTATCTTTTTCTAAAACGGAATGAACAAGTGCAGGGGAAGAGAAAGATACTGTGGACCCAGTGGACTTGTAATGAGGTCCTCGGGAACTCTCCTGGGCCTCGCCCACCTGACCGGAGGAGGGCAGGCCCCGCCCCTTGGCATCAGGTCCTCCTGGCTCTCCCTGGCCCCAGGGTCCTGTTGAAGATACTAGACTCTATCTTTCTCTCTCCGTTTTTTAGAGAAGACCTCTGGACTCTCTCCACCTTTTGTTTTACAGAAGAGGATGTGGAGAACTTCGACGTGACCAATTTGTCTCAGGACGTGCTGCGCAGCATTGAAGCCGACAGCTTCTGGTGCATGAGCAAGCTGCTGGACGGCATCCAGGTGGGCTGGGTCTGCCCTTGGGCGCCCCGTCCCGGGCTCCTGCGGGCCTCTGTGTTCCTTGCTGCTCTTTTGCATCAGACAGCCCCCCACCCAGCACGGCGCCTCCTCTTTTGGTCCATCCATCTCTGCCTCTTTCATTAGCTTTACAGCTTTCAAAAGGCAATAGTCTGGCGTCCCCTGGAGTCTCAGGAAGTCTCTCTGTTGCCCTGGCTTTGTTGTCAGAGCACGCCCGTGCCTCCTGGGCCATGGTTCGCCTCCGCAGAGCAGGGCTCTGTTAGGCTTCCCAGACTGCTGCTCTGTAGACCCCTCTGTTCTCCCAAACACCGGCACCGGCTTTGGAAAACTGCTTGTGCCTTTACGTGTGTTCCTGTGAACTTGAGGTGGTAGCACAGCTGAGTGAGTCCTGCTTATCCTGGGCTCTGTGTCATTGGCAGGATAACTACACCTTCGCACAACCAGGGATCCAGAAGAAGGTCAAGGCGCTGGAAGAGCTGGTCAGCCGGATTGATGGTAGGTTCAGAGGAGTCCTCTCGCAATAGCACAGCACGCAGCTGACACAGCACATTATGCACGAGTCCCTCCTCAGCCCCTTCCCAGTGTGACCCTTTCCCGTGTGCTCTGTGCTGCTGGCGCCCCAGCATCCTTCCGCATCTCAACAGCAAGGCGAACCCTGCTGTTTGCTCAAATTATTTTTTCTCCTTAGTTCTCTGTCACCAAGTTCTATCAGTTCTCCTTCACCCTCTCTCCTCAAGTCACCCTTTCTTCTCCATTGTCCTAGCTCTGGGCCAGCCATGCCTCCTCCAAACCTCTCCTCTTACACACCTGTCACACAGCTGCCTCTTGCGTAAGCTTGTGTTCTGGTTGCATCCCTCTTCTGCTCTGGAACCACCAGGGCTCTCCCTCGCTTTCAGCAGCAGCTCTGTAGGCTGACCTGCCCTCCAAGTGGTGATGGGCGGGACTTGAGGCCCTGACACAGGGCCCTCAGGCCTGGCTGCTCCCGAGCAGGACCTCCCACAGCTCCCGAGACCTGTTTGGGTGGCTCTTCCTGAAGCAGAATGTCTTTGACTCTGGCTTGGAATCCTGGGATGTGAGGACTAAAAGGCAATTCAGGGAGCCCTGCTCTGACTGATGAAGAAACTGCGGCCGGGGAGAGGTCAGAGTTAGGGTTCAGAAGCACACATAGAGCCTCACAGCGAGGCCTGTAGGTGGGACCCGCGGCACCAGTCAAGCTGCAGAGCTTCTTAGGACGTCACCAGTTACGCACCAGCTAACAGAGCACGTTTCCTGGTTTTCCCAGCCGTGGTTTTCTGCTTCAGCTAAGCATTGCCCTTCCCCCCACATAGAAACTGGGTATCTTTCACTCTTCTTCCCAGGTTCCCAATTTGTTCCACTCCACCTTCTTCTTTTGTTTTTTAATAAATGTTATTGATTTTTTATTTATTTGTTTATTATTTTTTATATATCTTTATTGATCTCAGAGAGGAAGAGATAGAAACATAGAAACATCAATGATGAGAGAAAATCACTGATCAGCTGCCTCCTGTATACCCCCTATTGGGGTTCGAGCCTGTAACCCGGGCATGTGCCCTTGACCAGAATCGAACCTGGGACCCTTTTATTCCACAGGTCGACGCTCTATCCACTGAGCCATACTGGCTAGGGCTATTTATTGTTTTTTAAAGAGAGAGTGGAAGAGAGAGGGAGAGAGAGATAGAAACATTGATGAGAGAGAAACATCATCGATTGGCTGCCTCCTGCACTCCCCCTGCTGGGGATCAAGCCTGAAACCTGGACATGTGCCCTGACCAGGAATTAAACCAGTGAGCTCTTGGTGCTTGGGTTGATGCTCAGCCACTGAGCCACACTGGCCAGGCCTCAGCTTCCTTTTATGACAGCATTTCGATCTGCCCCACTCACGTGTTTATTTACAGTGGTTTCCTCTATGTCATGTGTGGATGCTTTTCCTCTTATCGCCCGGACCCAACTGTTAGCCCCGCGGTGGGGCCCGCATGGGGGTCTCTTGCATCCCTCACCTGGGTTCTGGTGCAGGGCGCGTGCGCAGGGGTAGGCGCTGAGCCGGCTGACACGACAGAGGCCGTGGTTTCTGCCATTGTCTGCCCAGCCTGTTTTTCTCTCCTCACACATACATGATAAATAAAGCTACAGTACATTAGGATAGTGGATGTTTAAGTGCATATATCTTTATTCTTTCAATTATGGAAGTAATATTACAAAAATTTAAATAATTCAGAAAAACACAAAATAAAAAGTGAAAACCTTCCCCCTTCCTTAAATTCTACCCACCAGAAATAACCATTGTTAATAGTTATTCCTTGAGAAATTAAGTATCACATGCCAGGTGCTACTGTAGTCACTTTTATTTTCTCATGTTATCGTCTCCCAAACTTTCTGAGGTGTGGGGGATTATCCCCGTTTTATAGGTTAGGAAACTGAGGAGGATAGTGCTATAAAAAAATTCTATGACGTATTATTTGAAGGGCTGTCATGGAAAACAGGGATCAGGATTGTTTGGGGTTGTTCCACACGGACGACAAGGGTGGGAGTGGGGGGCGCTGGCTTCTGTGGAGTGTGTCGAAGCCCTTCCTGGTGAATCACTTAACTCCAGTGGAGGGGCTGCCTTGAGTGGAGTCAGCGAGCCTCTCTCACTGGCAGGGCCAAGTCCCTGCTGCCTGCCATCTGTCAGGGAGGCTGAGGAGGAAATCCTCGCTGGCGGGAGGGGGCCAAGGTGACCCCCGTTCCTTTCCATTCTGCCTCCTCCTCTGCTGAGTGATAAGGTCAAGCAGCCAAGTGAACCGTGCGTCTCCTGTTCTGTGGCTCAAGCAGCCCCGGGAGGGAAGAAGGGCGCCCGACTGTCACTGTGGGATGTGACAGTGGTGCTGAGTTACCTGTCAGTGCTGCTGTGTGTGAGACGGTGGAACCAAACGTAAAGGACAGTCGGACGCCAGCGGGACGCTCCGCCTGGCTTCCCGGGGGAGGGGTGGAAAGAAATGAAATTGCCTTCGTGGCTCCTGGACTTTTCCAGGATCGGACCCCCCAGGTTGTGCCCGGGGCCAATGACACTTCCTGTTTCAGAGCAGGTACATAATCACTTCAGGCGGTACGAGGTGGAATACCTACAGTTTGCCTTTCGTTGGATGAACAACCTGCTTATGCGGGAGCTTCCCCTTCGCTGCACCATCCGCCTGTGGGACACTTACCAGGTATGAAGAGATCCCCTCCCTCTCCACGCCAGGCTGTCCCGAGGCGCCCTCTCCGGGCCTGGGGTGGAGCGGAGCTGCTCAGGAGTCCCCACCTCCTTTCTGCTTCTGGGTCCGCCTGAGCCTCACAGGCAGGGCCTCTGCTCAGTCTTTTCAGGCCCCCGTTTGCCCAGCCACGAAAGGGGCGCTGTGCTGTGTTCCCACCTTGCAGGCGGAGGGGACCCCAGAGGACTAGCGCCAGCTCCTGGTCAGGGCTTGGAGACCTAACTCTGTTCTCTGCCTTCCCAGTCTGAGCCAGAGGGGTTCTCCCACTTCCATCTCTACGTGTGTGCAGCTTTCTTGATCAAGTGGAGGAAAGAGATCTTGGATGAGGAGGACTTCCAGGTGAGTGGACAGGCGCTCGGCCTGGGCTGGGGCTGGGCGGCAGGTGGGAGCTTCCTGTCAGTGGGGCTGGACAGGCAGAAGGTGCCCCAGCAGGTGCCTGGCTGGGAAGGGGAAAGGGGAAGGGGTGCTCAGAAGAGGCTGCCTCTCCCAGTTGGCAGCAGTCTTAGGGCCCAGCACCCTTCAGTATGAAAGGGTCTTAGTGCCAGAAAGGCTGCTGCGAACCTGCTGGGCAGGCCTGGGAGACCTCATTCAGTCCCTGACAGGCATTTGTTCACTGCCTGCCACGTGCTAGGCACTGCTGAAGGCATAGGATACATTGGAAAGTAAAACAGACAGACATCTCTGTTCTCATGGAGCTTACATACTAGTTGGGAGAGACTTATAATAAACACAAGCAGAGTAAGTTAAAAAGAATGTTAGAGGGTGAAAAGGTAAATTTTTCTAATGTAGGGCAGGATAAAGGGGTTATTAGGTAGTGGGGAAGGGGTAGGTTGCAATTTCAAGTTAAGTTGTCAGGATAGGGTCACATTTGAGCAAAGACTTGGGAAGGGGAGGGAGCCAGCCCTATGATCATCTGGGGAGGAGTATCCAGGCAGAGGGAACAGCCAGTGCAAAGGCCTTCAAGCAGTGCATGCCTGCGGTGGAAGGAATTGGGGTGGTGGCGGCGGGGGGTGGGAGAGGGCGGGCTGGAGCACAGTGATCCAGGGGAAGAGTCGGCAGAGGTGAGGCCAGGGAACTTACAAGGCACAGCTCACAGAGGACTTTGCAGACACTAGGACTATGGCCTTTCTCTGAGTGGAAGGGGAGCCGTAAGAAGGTCTTGAGCAGACAAGGGACACGATCACTCAAGGGATCGCTCTGGCTTCTCTGTGACTGTGGGCGTGGGCAAGGGTGGGGGCAGGAGACCACCCAGGAGGCCATGGTGGTCCTCCAGGTGAGACATGAGGGTGGTGTGGACCTGGATGGTGGCAGTGAAGGTGTGACAGGTGGCTAGAACTTGGATATATTTCACAAGCAGAGCCAACAGGGATTCCTGATGAATCAGGTGTAAAGTATAACAGAAAGGATGAGCAGTTTGACTGCATACTTTATGAGAAGGCGGCAGGGAGCAGGTTTTCAGAGGAAGATCTGGAGTCCAGTTTTGGACATGTTGAATTTTAACTACTGTTAGACATCCAGATGGAGATGTAGGATAGACAGATCAATCCATGAGTCTGTACTAGACATGTATGTTCAGCAGCCTTCGGCTAGAAGGCCTGAAAGCCAGGATGGTGGATGTGAGCCTAAGGAAGCGAGTGTGGACAGAGGGGAGACGAGGACCAGGTCTTTCGCACACTCTCCTACACCAGGAGGCCAGGGAGAAAGGTGGGCGGAGCAAAGGAGGGAGAGCGGATGACCAGTGAGGGCAGCGGCCTGGAGGCCTGGGTGCAGGGCAGATGTGAGGTGGTGGGATGCTGGCAGCTGCTCCAGAGGCTTGGGGACTGACTGACGAGAGATTGCCAGGCTCTGAGGTCGGCAGAGAGGAAGGCCTGGAGGTTTTCATGGTCGTTATCTCTGGGACAGTAGTAGGCTTTTGTTTTTCTGCTTTGTACATCTCTGAACAGAAGGTTATTTTTTCCAAATGGGCATCTATTTCTTCCAAAAGCAGGGGAAGAAAGCCAGAGAGGGCTGAGTGCTTTTCTAAGGTCTAATTACTATCCGAGGTGTTGCGTTCTCAAGAGCAGGCCCGCTCTAATTGGTATTAGGTGGCCAAAGAGCAGGAACCTGCCCAGCAGGTAGATGGAAAGACAGGACCCGACTTGCCCAAAAGGACTTTGGAAGAAAAAGGAAAGAGCCGCTTCTGTGAGTAGATGCCAGCTGTGGTGCCAAGGCTGCAGGCAGCTGATAAAGAGCCACAGCTCCCGCCAGCAGGCAGCATATGTGGCGCCCGGGATAAATGAGCACCAGGGGCTGCAGTGGCCGTGCGCTGGGTGAGCTCTCCATTTTGATAATGTGGTTGAAGTGGAGCAGGATATCGGGAGCACGGGGTCTAATTTAGTTATCCCGAGCCAGGCTCAGAGGGCCTTGTCACATGTGATAAAAGCGCTTCCCAGATTAGCCCGGGGGGTGGCGGGGATTCCTGGAACGGCTGTTAGTGATTCACAGTATCGACAGAGCACAGGGTAATAGTCTATGACTTTGAAACTGTGTTAGACACAGAGATGTTCTTTCCTGGGTAGCCTATTCGATTATCTGATGGATTTGAGGTCTTTCTGCAACAACCCTCAGAATAACAATGGAGCTTTTGTCTGCCGCTGTGTTAACACGCAGTTCCTCTCGGAGAGGAGTCCCACCTCTTTCTTTTAGACCAAATAGAACCGGCGATGGAACTGGATAGTCTGCACAGTTCCTCCCAGCCCCACAGTTCTATAATTCTGTGAATAATAAAAGAGAAAAGTGGGTCTGACTGTGTTAGGATAGACAGGAGGTGTCCTTCAGGAGACAAGCACGGCGCAGAGCACAAGAGCATCGTGTCAAATAGTGAGACCCTGGCCTGTGACCTCCGCAGAGAACAGGGCTAACTGTAGTTAAATCACTGCAGGGGACGCTCTGTCGATGAACACACGCATCCAAGAGAGCCAATGGGCCCAGCCTGGGAGGGAAGTTTTAGGGCTACAGCTG
Organism: Cnephaeus nilssonii; assembly: GCF_951640355.1. Lineage (NCBI taxonomy): Eukaryota > Metazoa > Chordata > Mammalia > Chiroptera > Vespertilionidae > Cnephaeus > Cnephaeus nilssonii. Next base: position 90,273,315 of record NC_137080.1, on the reverse strand, counting down.
CAGTGACTCGAAAGGAAACCAGATGAAGTCACTGCGGAGGTAAAAGTTCAAGTTGTGGCGGTTTCAGCAGACCAGCCCTTGGTCACCCTTAGAGAGCAGGGAGGGAGCCGGCGGGGAGGGGGGCCAGTGCAGGGCGTCTAGAACAGCACTAAGCCACAGTCTCTGGAGCTGGTCTACTTAGGTCAAATCCTAGCTGTGCCGCTTTTCTAGGTATGCAACCTTAAGAAGTAAATTGGTGTTCGATAGCTCAGTTTTCTTACCTGTAAAACGGGGATAAGAGTACCTGCCTCGTAGGGCTATTATGAGGATTATACAAAGTAATGCACATGACGTGGGTAGAATGGTGTGCTGCGCATATAGCCCTCCAAGCAGTGAGCTTACTGTCATTATCACTGGTCCCTCCAGTGTTCTCCTGAGTCTGGGAGCAGTGAGGCAAGATAGAGTTTAGCACCCAAGTCTGAGTGCTTTTTAACTTACCTGAGTACACAGGCTCTGCTAATCCTGGTGAACAAATGGGGCCGGAGAGGAGGTGCCAGAGGGTGCAGGGGAGTGGCTGTGACCATGGGGAAGAGAATGAGCAGGTCCCCGACAGCATTGGCACATGTGCGAGATCCTCTATTTGACTCACTCCATCGATGACGGGTCCACTGACTCTGGGAGGACTGAATGTAGTAGAGCAAGTCCATGTTCAAGCGGGCGAGCCAAGATCACAGTGGCCGAAGCCTTCACGCCCACCATCCTCACTGCAGCATGGCCACCGGTATTGGCCTGTCCATCAGGGTCATCAAAGCCCATCAAGGTCAAAATTCTGGGTCTCTTCCCCGGTGTTTCAAGATGCACATTACCCAGGGACCCATGCCTCCGAGCATGCAGAGAATAAGAAGTGTACGGATAAGGGGCGGGTGGAGCTGCCCTCGAGAATGGCCACTTGTTGGAGGTCGTAAGTTAGTGTCTATTGGTCTGCTCCAGAGCTGGCTTTTAGTCCCCAGCTCCCCCCAGGACTCATCACCTTGTTTTCTTGAATCAGTGATGATGAGAAACTAACACTTTGTATTTTGTAATAAATCCCTAATCTATCTATCTATCTATCTATCTATCTATCTATCTATCTCTATCTATATCTATATCTATATATCTATATCTATCTATATATATATTTATTTTTATTTATTTATTTTTTTTAAGATTTGTACAGAATAGAGTAACCTCCAGGTAGCCTGGAAATGATATGGCTATAACATTGTATCTACTGGTCACCCTGCAGTCTAAAAAGTCATCTCGGGACAGTATGTGTGAGAGCCCGAAGAGCAGGATACCCCACAGAGATGTCAGGGCAGGTGTCTCAGAACTGATTTCAAGGGGACTCCAAGGACCAATAATCAAAATCCCTCCAACGCTGTAAAACGGGAACTGGCAAGGAAGTCACCTTGGCCTAGCTGATGACTCTCAACCAAAGTAGCAGCTGGCCTCAGAATCCTGTCCTTTCATCTTATGGAAAACCTTGGAGAGATTCCCATTCTGAAAATGTTTTTTGTAGGACACAGATCAGAGTTATTAAATGGAACAGTGCTAAGCCCATGGGATGTTTCAGGCCTAAATGACAACTAAATGTAAAGAAATCCCTTGAACCAGATGGCATCCACCCACTACTTCTGCAGGAACTTCTGTTTGGGATCCTGGAATGTTGCCCAAACAGATATACAGTAAACTGCCCGTTTGAATCCAGCCCAGAAGAAGGTTCAGAGAGCCCTGGGGCCGGGTGAGAAAGGATGTAAACAGAAGAAGCCCTTGAAGGGGACTCCACGGCTTTCTCTGAGGGGAGACTTACCAAATGCACTGCTAGGTACTTTCTCTGAGGGGAGACTTACCAAATGCACTGCTAGGTACTCCGATGTTGGGGAAACCAGGGAATAAGTTTGGCTCTCACAAAGTTTACATAAAGGACACGTTTTTGAAAATTGAAATCAGGGGAATTGTTTTGCTACCTCACTGGTTTTCAAAACAGGAAGGATTTGTTTTAAAGTACTTATTTGACTAAGAAAGTATATTTACATGCCTGAATACATTTACAGTTGCAAAGTATGTTCCAGTATTGCTAAGTGATTCTTAACACAGTATCTTATTTAATAGTATATATTTTATGTGGCCTTAAGGTCTTTTGCTGTCAATTATTATACATCCTATTTTGGTGGTGCTTGGCTTTTACACTGAGTAAAATTAATCAACTATTCAGATTTCTTTCAAGCAGTCTCTGCTATGACTTCTTTTCTTTTTGTTCCTTCTACATTATGCCCAGTTCCCTCTCACTCCAAAGCAAGTAGTATGTAGAATAGTGGTTATGAGCACAAGTTCTCACTCATAGATTACCTGGGTTCAGATCCCAGCCCAGGATTACTCTGACCCTGGGCAAGTTCCTTAACCTCTGTGCCTCAATTTCCTCATCTGTAAGATGGACCTAATATGTATCGCAGAGTATATGTGACGCTGAAATAAGTTAATACAGAGTACATATGAAGCATCCACGGCTCTGCCTGGTATGTAGTAAGTGCCCGGCATGTAGTACGTGCTACCATTATAACAATTATTATCCTAGATTTCTCCCTCTTCATCTGCAATTCTTCCATCTATTGAGCATTCTCTAATGGGTTTTCCCTGTGCCTTTTCCTTACCAAAGTCTCTTTGCTTGTTACCTACTATCCCTTCTCCCTTGGCCCCTTCCTTACCTAATTGTCACCCCCTCTGCCCATCACGGCCCTGATACAGCTCAAATTACTCCTCTGCTGTATTTCTTTTCCTTTGTGATCTGTGTGTTCTCAGCAGGTACCTGAGCCAGAACCTCTTCTACTCTTTCAACCATGTTCAGTTTTTCTTCCGTGAAAGCCATTGCCCCTTTCCATTAATTTGGAACCGTCTCTGCTGCTTGCCCCACAAGCTGCCTTCTTGTGCAAACAAGTGCAGTGTTTCATCTAAGCATGTCATACTTAGTGTTCCCATGAGCTGGCTTTGTAACAAATCTTCAGTGGTTCCCAGCCCAGGCAGCGTCTCTTCTCTACCTCCAGCTAAAAGCACCCGATTTGCGATTAACACCTTCCCACTGTTACAGCACTACGATGGGAGTGCATGCCTAGGCATGGCCACCAGGTGGCAGAGTGGTTCCTCACACCTAAGCCTCACTGCCCTTGGGGGAGGTGAGGAGTGTTAAACGAGTCTCTGGAGGGAGGAATACTGGTAAGGGGTGGAATTATTTCCAAGTTTCTGGAAGGTTTCTAGCAAGGCTAGAAGAATTGGAAATTACTGGTAGCTCTTATCCCAGCGAAGAATAGCCTTTTCTAGAAAGATCATCCCTTTATTGGTTGCTTTTGTTTATCAGTTGTATGAGTATGTAACCACTATAGAAAAATTTAAAATACCAGTATGTAAAAAGGAAAAAATTAGGTACCTGAAATCTTACCACACAAAGGTGATATATTTCCTTCCAGACATTTCATTATGCAAATCTATATGAATAAATACATATTGTATGTATGTAACTGTTAATTAAATCATTTCGTATACTTTGTTCTGTAACCTCTATTTACCACTTTACAAAATATAGTGGTGTTGTATAATGTCAAGAAGTATAGATATACATCATTTCCCCAAATTTGTATTTTTTTACACATTACATGTGTACATGCTTGTGCAAAAATGTTGAAAACATGGATAATTTGGCTGCAGGGTATTTTGTTTTATGGACTTACCTTCATTTATTTAATGAAAGGTCACTCTCTGTGACATCTAAGGGTTGCCTTCCTTGGGATCTCAAGTTTGCTTTTATTCCATCAAGAGCTTTTTAGTACCTCTAGTGCAGTGGTCGGCAAACTCATTAGTCAACAGAGCCAAATATCAACAGTACAATGATTGAAATTTCTTTTGAGAGCCAAATTTTTTAAACTTAAACTTCTTCTAACGCCACTTCTTCAAAATAGACTCGCCCAGGCTGTGATATTTTGTGGAAGAGCCACACTCAAGGGGCCAAAGAGCCGCATGTGGCTCGCAAGCCGCAGTTTGCCGACCACGGCCCTAGTGGAACCCCAGACCTGGTTGCCTGTTGGAATCTCTGGAGACATTTGTGAAAAGTGCGGGTTGCCGGATCCCATCCTAAGTCTTTAGAATCCAAAACTCCAGGAATGAGGCTTGGACCCATGTGTTTCTAAGAGTTCCTGCATTTGCTTAAGCTCTTACACTGGTTGGATGGCAAGTGGGATGATCACTTGAAGTCCTAAGGGTCTCATCGAGTCTCCAGGCCTCCTGGTGCCTATGTTCTGGGTGAGGATAAGCAAATATCATTCCTTCAGCTCAGGGCTGGTTCGGAGTCAGTGAGGTATGTCCTCAAGAAATAGGATAGCGCCCTAGCCAGTTTGGCTCAGTGGATAGAGCATCAGCCTGCAGACTGAAGGGTCCCAGTTTCAATTCCGGTCAAGGGCACATGCCTGGGTTGCGGGCTCGATCCTCAGTAAGGAGCGTGCAGGAGGCAGCTGATCAATGACTCTCTCATCATTAATATTTCTATCTCTCTGTCCTTCTCCCTTTCTCTTTGAAATCAATAAATATATTTTTTAAAAAAAAGAAATAGGATAGCGACTTGGCCTCACCCAGCGAGTTGATTGAAAGTGAGAATGAGATTCTATGCCAACAAAAAGCAATAAAAAAGTTTTCCAATGAATTAATTAAGTTAAAAATTAATATTAGTGCCCTAGCCGGTTTGGCTCAATGGTTAGAGCTTTGGCCAGTGGACTGAAGGATCCCAGGTTCGATTCCAGTCAAGGGCACATGCCCAGGTTGCGGGCTTGATCCCCAGTGTGGGGCGTGCAGGAGGCAGCCTATCAGTGATTCTCTCTCATCATTGATGTTTCTCTCTCTCTCTCCCCTCTCCCTTCCTCTCTGAAATCAATTTTAAATATATATATTAAAAAAAATAAGTTGGCGGGGAGAGTATGGGCAGATAGAGAAGCAGGTAGACTGATTGCTTTCTCTTGTTCCTCCTGTGGGTTCACCACCATTTTGACTTAAGGCTTCAAGTTTTCTTCTCAGGTTTGGAGATCTCAGGGACAGAGTTACAATTAACAAAGTTTGTTTAATGATAGTATTCAGTGCTGGTGGAGATCTGGGAAATGAGCATTTTTCTGGAATGCGTTTTCTGGATGAGTGTTAAGTACTTTTAAAACATTCATGCCCTCTGACATAGTAATTTCATTCCTAGGACTTTAGCCCAAGAAAATAGTCCAATATATGGCTTTATGCATAAGGCTGTTCATTATAATTTCATTATAGTGAAAAAAAACAGAAATAATCAAGTGCTCAAAACAGGAAGATGTAGAATAAATGATGGTACATCTGCATCATGGAAAATTGTTTGGCCATTGAGAATGTCTACAAGGAGTTCTTAATATTAGAGGAAATACTTATGATAAACGCTAAATAGATTCAACATTGCATAGAGAAACTATTTCAACTGTGTAAAATGTGCAGAAAAAGGACTAGAAGGAAATATGTCAAAACATTTCAAAATAGCTTCCTCTTGATTTTGAAGTTACGGATATTTTATTTTCTGCTTTTTTACTTTTTACTAAACAAAACTTCCCCAGAATGTGTATTAAGACTTTATTGTAAAAATTGAAAACAAAGGGCTTGAAAGATAGAGAAGTATAATGAGAAAGTGAAAGTCTCACTTCCCCAAAAGTAACTGCCTAGCCCTCTAAAGTTTTTATACACCAATATAGGTTTTCTGAAGTTTTTATACACATATATACATATATAAATTATAAATATATTCTGTTTTCCCATTTACCTAAGTGATACTACATTATATGTATTTTCCTACAACTTAACTATTTTTTCCTCCTAAAAATGTCTTAGCTATTTTTCACCTTGGTGCATGGAGTCCTACTTCATTTGTTACAGGTGCTGCCTTGTATTTCATGATATGGATAGCCACGGTTTATCTAACTATTCCATACGGAAGGAGACTTCTCTGGTGCCATTCCCGCTATTGGGAGCTGTGATGCAGTGAAGACCTTTATACAGGAGTGTGAATATTTCCTCAAGAGAGGGACCCAGACATAGAGTCCCAGATCAAACACCATGTGTGTTTCTGACTTTGTTATACACGGCCTGTATTTGTTAACATGATATAAACTGTCCTGTACCCAAAACCTTAGAATAACAGTGGCTTAAAACAAGATAGTTGTTTACTTTTCTTTGACTCACCGTCTAAGTGTAAGCAGCCCAAAGCTAACACGAGGGCTCCAGGCCTCCTCTGGCTTGTTGCTCTACCATCTTCAACACGTGGCTCTAAAACCTTAGGGTCTGAGATGACTGCTTCCACTCCTGTGTTTTACCCATTTTCTAGGAAGGGGAGAAAGAAGGAAAGTTTAGGGCAAAACCCAGAATTAGTCAGAACTTCATCATATTGGCAATATGTTGCAGTGATGCGTGGATAGTATGATAAAGGCAGCTAAGTTTCTTTTGCTGAAAGAAGAAATCTCATAAAGACAGGCAAGACCTTTACACTACAAAACATTGCCTGTGGGTGGGCCATCAGCATTCTGTGCATTGCCGGGTCACAGCGCCCAGCCATTTGTATATTTTCTTACTGATATGTAGGCACTCTTTGATTATGGATATTAACCTTCCATCTTTTACAGGTGTTATGCATATTTCCTTATAGTTCGTTTCTTATACTTTACTAGAGGCCCGGTGCACGAAATTCGTGCACGGGGGGTGAATGTCCCTCAGCCCAGCCTGCACCCTTTCCAATCTGGGACATCCCTCTCACAATCTAGGACTGCTGGCTCCCAACCACTCGCCTGCCTGCCTGCCTGATTGACCATAATCACTTCTGCCTGCCAGCCTGATCACCCCCTAACCACTCCCCTGCCAGTCTGATTGCCCCTAATGCCCTCTCCTGCCAGCCTGGTCACCCCTAACTGCTCTCCCCTGCTGGCCTGGTTCCCCCCAACTGCCCTCCCCTGCAGGCCTGGTCACCCCTAACTGCTCTTCCCTGCTGGCCTTGTTCCCCCCAACTGCCCTCCCCTGCAGGCCCGATCACCCCCAACCCTCCTCCCCTACCAGCCTGGTCCCCACCAACTGTCCTCCCCTGCAAGTCTGGTCCCCCACAGCTGCCCTCCCCTGCAGGCCTGGTCGCTCCCAACTGCCCTCCCCTGCCAGCCCTATTGCCCCTAACTTCCCTCCCCTGCAAGCTTGGTCGCTCCCAACTGCCCTCCCCTGCTGGCCCGATTGCCCCCAACTGCCCTCCCCTACAGGCCTGGTCCCCCCCAACTGCCCTCCCCTGCAGGCCTGGTCCCCCCCAACTGTCCTCCCCTGTAGGCCTGGTCACCCCCTGGTCCCTCCCAACTGCCCTCCCCTGCTGGCCATCTTGTGGCGGCCATCTTGTGTGTTGGAGTGATGGTCAATTTGCACATTGCCTCTTTATTATATAGAGAGGCAACCAGGTGCCTCTTGACACATTAAGGTTTTTATAATTATATGTAATCAAATCTCAGTATGTTTATGGCTCTGGGGTTTGTGTCTTGTTACAATTACTTTCATTATCAGAAAAATAACAAGAATGTCCAGTTCAGAAAGAGAGACAGAGAAAGAACTTAAAGCAGCAGCAAGAGCATGGGTAACTACCGAGAGAACCTAAAATCTCACATTCATTTTTATTCCAATGTCCTCTTTAATAGCGGTCTCCCTGGAGCTGTTTGAGGGACCTGTGCTTTGAAAACTAATAGAGTTTAGATGGATGGAGTTTTAAAAGAAGATGGGTGAGGACGGTCTTGGAGAACAGGGCAGAGGAATAGGGTGATTGCAAGTAACATTGTATTGTGAGAAAAGTGTCCATTGCAGAAGGATATGTAGCAGTCGCTTATACTAGTAAATGTTTTTGGTTTTCTTTTAAAGGAAGCAAATTAAGTTACTAACAAAAGGAAAATGGTTGAGTAAATTATTATAGCCACATGACAATACTAATATTGAATGTAATCATTTCTGAAGGCTGCATGGAAAAACATGATAATTATAGGTAAAAAAATATATGAAATCCTAATTATGATTACAACTATTTAAAGAAATATGCATGTGAAAAGACTAATAAGAAATACTTCAAAAATTAGGGAGATGTTTGGATGATTATTTTTCTTTTTTTAATATCCTTATTTACTGTTGTCATTCTGTATTTATAATATTTTTAAAGAGGCAGGTGTTAGTGGATTGGAAAATCAGCAGAGGCTTTTCAATGCTTCCTAGGGCGGGAGGGCCGTGTGCTGCTTGGGAGGAGGGAGGGCCCGCCCGTTAGGATGTGGGACAGAGAAAGAAACCCGTCAGGGCCTGCTAGTCCATTGCTCTGTGGTCCTGGGATGAGAAAAGTCCTTTCTTGCATTTCAGGGTCTCCTCATGCTGCTACAAAACCTACCTACGATACACTGGGGCAACGAAGAGATCGGGCTGCTTCTCGCCGAGGCGTACAGGCTCAAGTACATGTTCGCCGACGCCCCCAATCACTACCGTCGATAGGTGCTATCTCCCCATGGGGACCCAGACTGCCCCCATCTCTGATGGCAATCTGATCACTGTGGCCACTGTGCGAGCCGTGGACTGGACCAGGAACCACTCCTGCTGTAAAAAGCTCACATCCGCCGCCCAGGTCTTAACTTTCTGGCGTGCCTATCCACCACTCCATGTCTCTGGATGGGTCTCCTGGACCGCTGTCAGTATTCCATGCCACGTGCATGGGCCAGCTCTGGGAGAGGACTGAAAAAGAGGTACAGGGTTGTCTGCCCCTTTAAAAGAAACTGGAGAGACGAAGGGGAAGGCTCAGGGTCTTAACTTACATTGGACTTGCTGTCTCTTGCCTCCCAGCCCCAACTGATATTGTTGCTTTTTGTGACATAGTTTGATTTGATCACAGGTCAGAAACGCCTTATGTTTTCAAAATACTCCTAGCCCCTCTCCCCTGTCCACAGTTCCTAGCCCTTTACCTGCTGCCCTGGTCTGAGCCAGTGAGGGGCAGCTTTTTAAGACCATTGTTCTCAGATGGAGGAGACACTGATGCTTATAACTCTGGGAAGAGCCTGTACCCAAGGGCTAGGGATTTTATTTTTCCTTTTCTCACTACTATGTGAGCGTGCGTTTGTGTTCATGGGTGGGTATGCCCACTCAACCTTTAGTTACCTATCTGAATCTCTTTGTCCAGACGAGCCCACCACACCAGCTGGGAAAGGCCCCAGCCGCCAAGTGTGTAAGCGTCCCTCGAGAAGGACAGGGCAGGGGAGGAAGGAGGGTCTGTTTACCTCTCCAAACCCTTTTCCTTGATGACCCACTCCAAGATATTATGTGTAAATTGTGTTATTATGTATATGGGTAAAGATGTACAAATATATGTCCTCTTTGTAGCAGATATGATTTTATATTTATAATGCGCATCAACTTGTGAAAGCAATCCGGCTCCCTAGCGCAGGGGAAGTTGCCAGCAGGTTGGTTTCTGGATGCCCTCCTGTGCGGGAGGGAGGGAGTGAGTGCATCTGCTGGGTGGGCTGTGCTGAGCAGATGGAGCTGCTTTGAAACCAGAGGCAGCCGTGCCGAGCATCAGTGTCGAGCATCAGTATTGCAGTTGTTTCTCCTCCCCTCTGCCCCACCTCCCCGGCCCTGGGGAGCCTCTGCCTTGCTCCTTCCTGCCTTCAGTCAGAGCTCCCCCCTTCACCCCTAGCCTCCCAGAGAGGACCACAGAGGCAGAAGCCCTTCTGCATGTTTTTAGCCCCTGCCTTTCCCCCAGAATGGGGGACGGCTTTTGTTTTTACATTTGTAAGTCAGCGTTGTATTCAGGACAGAAGCTGTGACTGACTGTCAGTGCCAAGCAAAGGGGTTTCCTGTGTGTCCCTGGGGCTTTGGGCTCTTCTCAGAGAGAAGCATTTGGTGTCCCCACCATTACAATCACATCCCACCCAGCTCACGAGATGTGTGACCCCAGTTCCTGTTTGGTGTTGGGTAGTGAAGTGGGGGTGGTGGCACGCAGCTGTCATCTTGGGGAGCCAAGCAGTGTCCCAGTGGGTGACACCCTGGCGTCTGCCAGCAGAGCCACCCACAGGCGTCTTGTTTCTCATCTGGAGCTGTTTCTCAGGCATTCTTCCTAACCCTGCGCCCTCCCCGCAGTGTGCCTCAGTCCCCTCCGCAGAGCGGGCCCGGGGCCCAGCCTCAGCTGGACTGAAGAAAGACACTTATGTTCCCAAGTGGTGGTTTTATTTTTTTAGTTTTTATGTTTGTATGGGAAATTGTGGGTAAAGTGAAAGAATTGTAAATAAAGAGTGGATTTCCTCCTCCGCTGCTGATTTTTCTTCCGTGGATTTGTGTAACCTGGAACCTAAGGAGTCCCCTTTTCTAGGTTTTTTCCCTGTTGATACTAGTAACTGTGGGGATGAGCCTTCTGTAAGGCGGGCAGGGGACATCAGCAGGCCCACTGCGCCCGCCTCGGGGAAGGACGCTGGAAACAGACTGAGTGGTCACGTGGCTCCTAATGGCTGATAGAGCACCTCGCCATGTGCCAAACAGGGGGACAAGCACTTTACGTGGACTAACTTGTCCGGAAGGAGTTAACTTGTCCATCAAACAGTGTTTTCCCACCAAACCATTCAGAACTAAAATGTGTTCAAAGACTGGCCCTCTACTTAGGGTCTTCATTAAGGTTTCTTCTTTCTTGGTTTTTGGTTGGTTTTTCTCTTAGTAACCTGATTCTAGAAAGTCAGCTGACTGCGTCCTTACATACAGTGTAGATTAGAATGGTTTCTTCACCTGGAACTTCTTCCTAGGGCTCATTTGAGAGTGTTTCTTGGTTTTAGTCATTAGAACTAAATTCAGCTATATGTAACAAAAGCCAAAAATAACTGGTTTAGCCCAGCCAGTGTGGCTCAGTGGTTGAGCATCAACCTATGAACCTGGAGGTCACTGTTCAATTCCCTGTCGGGGCACATGCCCAGGTTGCAGGCTTGATCCCCAGTAGGTGCTGTGCAGGAGGCAGCCAATCGGTGATTCTCTCTCATCTTTGATGTTTCTATCTCTCCCTCTCCCTTCCTCTCTGAAATCAATAAACATATATTTTAATAAATAACTGGCTTGCACAACATGGGAATTCTCCTTCACATAAAAGTCCAAAAGTAGGCAACCCAGGGTCATGTGATGAATCTGTTTCACAAAGCCTTTAGGAACCTGGACTTCTCTCGGTCTTCATGGTCAAGATGACAAACTAACACTCTAGCTACTGCATCCACTTTCCAAGAGACAGAATGGATTAAAGAAGGGACAAAGAAAGAAACATAAGAAATGTGCCAGTAGTGTTTTAAGGAAGGTTCCAGAAAGGTACCCCATAATAACTCCTCTTAAGACTCACAGGTCAAAACTCAGTCCCATGATAGGTCACCCTTAGTTGCAAGGGAGTTTGGGGGATTAGTCAATTCAGGTAGCCACGTACCTGGCTCAAAATCAGGATTCTATTACTATGGAGGAAGGGGAGAGCAGATACCAGGATCCAGGTAGCAATCTACAATTAGAACTTAAGGAGAGTTGAAAACAGAGACCAGACTTTCCCATAAGCATATAGAGGATATCTGACTTTGAAATTCAAGTGACTGTTTACAGTTAACCTTGGAATTTAACCATTATCATAAAACATTGACAGTATTTCTAATTGATATTGTTTGGATTTGGGGCCATTAAATGTTCCAGAAAAAAATAACTATTCTGAATTGGTCTTCATTCAAAATTCTGATTTTCACTTATGTAGAAAGTCGAGCATTTTTCTGAAATATGTTTGGTCATGATTAGAAAGTTGATGAAAATTTGAAAAGTAACTCTTTCATACTCTGACCTACAGTGGACCTAATGTTTCTGTAATCTAAATATCTACAGTTCTACTTAAATAGGCCCCACCTCGGCTTGTATTCATCTGGGAAGGGATAGTGACAGATTACTCAAATAGTGAACTCATTTGCTCCTGAGGCAAGAGCCTCTTGCTGACAGCATTCGGCTTGTCTTGGGTTGGACTTCGCATGTCCAGCATCTTTGTAAAGCTTTAAGGATTGGAGTCAGAAACTAAGCTAAACCCCAGTAACTGAGCCCTTGATATCTCTTCTTAGGACTTCCAACACTCAGTTCCCAGCTGGAGACTGTCCGAAGGGACGGAGGTACAGTGACCACCGGACCAAGAAGGTATCTTGAGACCAGAAAACGAGGCCGGCAAGTCCATTGATTATAACAGAATTTGTAGAGTAAGTTACAGGAAGAGTGGGTCAGAGTGGAGGGTGGCCCACAGTCTGTGCAGATAGTCACCGCTGCTAGACAGCTGTTACAGTAAATGTTTATGGAATAGCCGAACTACTAATGAGCCACAAGACAAAGGGAGCACACCTCCTGGTGGTCTTATGATGGAAAACTGCTTACAATTGACACCAGCACCTACTTTGATATTTATCTCAGTTGCTATGCCATTCTGGCCTTTTACTGACAGGAATCTCTATGGTTATAGTGTATAAGCTTATAGGACACAATTAATCATTAACCATAAGGCTTGGTCCTGGCTGAGACTATCGAGGTCAGGTTCAAACATGGAAATTCTAAAGAAAGGGGCACACAAAGATGGAGTCAGCGTTGGTTACATCTACATCTATACAGAGACAGTGTTGGAAGCTGCCGTAGGTACCAAATAGAGGCTTTTAGACTCATGATGAGAAAGATGAAATTAACACAGAATCAGAACAGTTTATAGTCTATGTGCAGTTAATCATTTAAAAAATATATATATTGATTTCAGAGAGGAAGGGAAAGGGGGACTGAGCCTGCAGCACTCAATCACTGAGCCACACCGACCAGGCTATCCTCCTATATAATAAAGAGGTAATATGCAAATTAACCTTCATACCCTCACAAGATGGCTGCCTACGACCAGGCCGGCAGGGGGGGTTAGTGAGGGACGACCAAACGACTGAACAAGCAGGCTGCGTGGGATGACCCAGGCCAGCAGTGGGGTTAGTGAGGGACGACCAAACGACTGAACAGCAAGCTGCGTGGGGCAACCAGGCCGGCGGGGGGGGGGGGGGGGGGGTCTGTGAGGGATGACCAGGCTGGTGTGGGGGGGCAGTTGGGGGCGACCAGGTCAGCAGGGGGGGGCAGTTGGGGGCAACCAGGTTAGCAGAGGGGGAAAGTTGGGGGCGACCAGGCCAGCGGGGGTGGGGTGGGGTGGCAGTTAGGGGCGGCCAGGCCACGGGGGGGTGCAGTTGAGGATGACCAGGCTGGCAGGAGGAGCAGTTGAGGGTGATTAGGCTGGCAGGGGGGACAGTGAGGGGCAACTAGGCTGGCAGGGGGGCAGTTGGGAATGACCAAGCCAGCAGGAGGGGGCAGTTAGGGGTGACCAGGCTGACAGGGAGGGGGCAGTTGGGGGCAACCTGGCCAGCAGCAGGCGGCAGTTAGGGGCGATCAGGCCGGCACACAGAGGATCGGGCCTAAACCAGCAGTCAGACATCCCTGGAGGGTCCCAGATTGGAGAGGGTGCAGGCTCGGCTGAGGGGAACCCCCTGTGCACGAATTTCATGCACCAGGCCTCTAGTCCTAGATAATAAAAACCTAATATGCAAATAGACCAAACAGCAGAATAACCGGTCGCTATGATGCACACTGACCACCAGGGGACAGACACTCAATGCGGGAGCTGCCCGCAGGCCTCAGGCCAGCCAAGGTGGGTGCCAACAGGAGCCCTCCCGATTGCCCCGCCAGTTATCCCTCAGAGGGAGGCAACCAGCAGGAGGGAGAGGGGGAGAGGGCTGGCCGGCGAGTGAGCAGCACCTGGCCGGCCAAGGTGGGTGCCAGCGGGGATCCACCAATCGCCCCATCTATCGCCCCACAAATTGGCCCTGATCGCCGGCCAGGCCTAGGGATCCTACCCATGCATGAATTCCATGCACCGGGCCTCTAGTAGTTAATATTTTATCATCTAAAATGTAGAAGACTTACAACCACATAGATCCTTTTACCATCCCCTTTTATATTATAGTTACATGAATTATGTCAACATACATTGAAAACCTAACCAGATACCGTTATCTTTTTTGCTCTCAATTGTTTCATATTTAAGAGAACTAAGAGGATACAGTTACCATTCGTGTTTCTCTTTCATTCCTTAAGTTTTCCTCTGCTGTTATTACCCTTCAACCTAAAAAAACTTTCTTGAGCATTTCTCATAAAGCAGGTGTGCTAACAATTCTCATTTTCCTTCATCTGAGAATTATCTTGACTTTGCCTTCAGCCCTGTATATATTTTCTCTGGGTATAGTTATTTTCTTTTGGCACTTTAAAGATGGTCCACTGTCTTCTTTCTGATGAGAATTGTAGGACAGTTGGTGCCTGGAGAGTTAGAGAATTGGTTAGTGTGGACGCACACACGCATGCACACACACACACACACGCACCTGCACACGCGGTGTCAGAAGTGTGAGTAGAAGAAACAAGAGTTGTTTTTCTTTCAGGTTTTTCTCTCAGAGTTTTGCTGCTTCTGCTACTGGGAAGCTCCCCAACTGGGCCTACTCTCAGCTCAAAGCTGTGAGAGAGAGAAAGAAGGAATTTGAGAAATGCACCCATACAGATAGCTTCTTCAAGTTTTAACTCACCTGCCACCTTTGCCTGCTTGTTCACTTTTCAGAGTTCTCAGCTAGTTGCATTTTGACCTGACTTTCCCGTTGTATTTAGTGGCAGAGAGAGGCTGCAGGGAGCCCGCTCCATCCTGACTAGCACCAGAAATGCTGCAAACGCTGTGACCACAACCTACAGTAGAAAAGACATTTTACACTGAGCCCGGTACACAGACACAAATATGAGCAACATTTCACAATACTTCCTTCACTATGTGCAGTGGCCTCTGGCCTGTCCTGTTGTATTCCTTGTTTCAAAAATGTTGGGTGTTAACCTGAGCTTGAAAAACACAGCTATAAACATTATTCTGAAATGGGAGAGAGAAGCCTACCAGTGGAAATAAACTTAAGCACATTTCAACAAATGCTGAATCACAAATATAGAGATGATAGTGCAGTAAATTTCTGAGTCTAAAAAGTGTGATGAGAATCCTCTCTAATAAAATGGTAATATGCAAATTAACCATCACTCCGCTACATAAACCACGCCCATCAGCCAAGCCACGCCCATCAGCCAATCAGGGCGAGTATGCAAATTAACCCCAATCCAAGATGGCTACAGCCACAGAGAACAAAGTTTCCCAGTTAACAGAGCAAGCCAAGCTTTCCATAGCCGTTGCAGGCCTAAGCCTCCACTCAAGCTACAAAGTTTCAATTATAGAAGGTAAACAAATTCAAACAAATGGCGGCAGAATGGAGCTTGAGAGAGCAGGCCAGGGTTGCCGGCGGCAACAGGGGAAGCAAAGCTTTCCGCACACCCTGGCCGGGCTCACCCGCTTAAGGCTACAAGTTTCAATTGTAGAAGGTGAATTAACTGCCATAGAAATGGCTGCAAAGTTTCAATTGTAGAAGGAAAATAAATTCCAGATACCAGGGCCTCCCCTTGGGTTGCCAGGAGGCGTGGCCGGCCTGCAAACCACCACAGGCCCCTCGCTCAGGCCGCCCCACACCCCAAGGGAACCCCCACCCTTATCTGTGACACCCTTCAGGGCAAACCAGCTGGCCCCCACCCGTGCACCAGGCCTCTACCCTATCTAATAAAAGAGTAATATACAGATTGATCATCACTGCAACACACAATATAGCTGCCCCCATGTGGTCAAAGATCCTGCCCCCATGTGGACACAAGATGGCCACTACAAGATGGCCAGCAGGAGAGGGCAGTTGTGAGGCACCCGGCCTGCAAGGGAGGGCAGTTGTGAGGGACCAGGCCTGCAAGGGAGGGCAGTTGAGAGGGACCAGGCTTGCGAGGGAGGGCAGTTGGAGGTGATCAACCCTGCAGGAGAGGGCAGTTAGGGGTGACCAGGCTGGCAGAGGAGGGAAGTTGGGGGCAAACAGGCTGGCAGGGGAGCAGTTAAGCATCAACCAGGCTGGCAGCGGAGTGGTTAGGGGGTGATCAGACTGGCAGGCAGAAGCGGTTAGGGGCAATCAGGAAGGCAGGCAGGCAAGCAGTTGGGAGCCAGCAGTCCTGGATTGTGAGAGGGATGTCCGACTGCCCGTTTAGGCCCGATCCCACCAGGATCGGGCCTAAACGGGCAGTCGGACATCCCTCCAGGAGTCCCAGATTGGAGAGGGTACAGGCTGGGCTGAAGAACAACCCCCCACCGTGCACGAATTTCGTGCACCGGGCTTCTAGTTACATTATAACCTTAGATTATGGAACTCAAGGTTCTCCATGTAAGAAACACTCCTACCGCCCGCCCCTCCTTCCCCAGTCCTAGGCAAAGGAAATGGAGTGAGGGACCTTTGTGATTTTTATAGTCCAAAAATAGCCAACTCAGGGTGGTGTGGTTTAATTGTAAGTCACCCCAGGCCTAATTTTATATTAGGCACTGATACCTGTATTGCAAAAATAAACAGCCTGAGGCCAATTCTGCAGTGAGAGGAAAACAAGGTAGTACACTGATACCTAATTCCCACTGCCTTCTTCCTCTCCCTCTTGCCTTCCTCCTTCCCACCTTCCTCCTCCTCCTCAATAAAATCAGATGGGTAGCCCGGCAGGTGTAGCTCCGTGGTTGAGTGTCAACCTGTGAACCAAGAGATCATGGTTCAATTCCCGGTCAGGGCACATGTTCGGGTTGTAGGCTCAATTCCCAGTGTGGGGCGTGCAGGAGGCAGCCAATCAATGATTCTCTCTAATCATTGATGTTTCTATCTCTCTCTTCCTCCCCTTTCCTCTGAAATAAATTTAAAATATATATGTTTTAAATCAGATGAGTAATAAATATTTGAACTGGACACTGATATTTATCAAGTTAAAGGATGTGAGTGCTTAAAGAAACAGGGCACTGATCACAAAGAAACGAGCTGGTTTCCTACAGGACTGATTTCAAGTACCTCTAAAATGTTCACCTAATTACTGATTACAGATACCTCCAGAATATAATAAACTTGATGACTCATTATAAGTACTTCCAAAATATCATAAACTTGATTAAAGGTGTCAGAAATATCTTCTGACTTTATACTTGAAATCCTATGTTTACATAAAATATCACTCAGCACACAATCTGTCCAAAGCAGACGGTCCCTGTTCCCCTCCTCACCTGCTTCTGTTTTTCTAAAACATTTCCCGTTAAATAAAAGACATCTTTTCCTGAATCCTTCAGCAGAAATCTTACATTTGGGGGAAGGTGGAGAAGAGACGGTGGTGGAATAAATGAGTAAGAGAAAAGGTAGAGTGAATGAGAATGTGGAGTCATCAGCCTCACCTTCCCCCACCACACACACACACACACACACACACACACACACACAGTAAGGCTGGGTCACCCCATCTGGTCACTCTGAGTCTAGGGAATCCACCTGTGCCCTCACTGCTCACCCTACCCCCAAGGTGAGACTAAATGCAGTGATATATTGAAAACTTAGCCTGTGATCTCAAGAGAGTCCTTAAGGAGAAACAACAGGGCTTTGCTTGAGGTGCAACATCAAGACCCCTTTCTTCTCTGCTCAATCTTTTGAAAAGATAATGAAAAAGTTCCTGAATTTGAAAAACACAGCTCATCTTTATTGAACGTCACGTATAAAATCACACTTGAAATCAGTTGGCAGAGCAGTGCCCCCAAAGTGGATTGATTCATCCTTTTCACCAACTGTGTTTGCTTTACACATTTTGAAAAACTCATCTTGCTTGGAGATAGGTAATAAAAGAATTTAAAGTTTATTGAAGGGATTTCTACTTTATAACTTACCAATTTAAAGGGAAACATCCTGTATTCGTGTCTCTTAGATAAGAAAACATAGAAAAGGGTAGGAAGATAGAGTTTGTACCCCCAGGAGGAGGCTTCTGCAGAAGCGGACACTCCATTCGCCAACAGTAGCTAACAATAATTACTGGGTACTTACCATGTGCCACTCATAACTATCTTTCAGGAATTAACCAAATGAATCCTCAAAACAATCCTATAAGGTAAGTGCTATCCTTATCACCCTCATCTTACAAATGGGGAAACTGAGGCTTGGAGAGGTCAAGTAACTGGCTCAAGGTTTCATATCTAGTAAGTAGCAGAGCTAGGATTTGAGCCCAGGCTCCAGACTCCATGCATCTCACTACCACACTCCAGTGGCCTCCAGTTTACTGCTGACTTGGGTAAGGGCTGGCCTCACACAGAACCACACAGCGAGCAAAGTGTGACCATTTGTACTCCATCTTTTTCCAATGAGATAAAAAGAAAGGAAATGGGAGAGAGGGAGAGAAAGGGAACGCTTTGTCATGATCATCATTTTCATTCTTTAACTTGACTTCTACAGTCTTCCAGAGACAGCTAACTCACCACCAAAATCCATGCGTCCTTTTCCATGATATAGAGTTGTTTCTGGGAACTGGCTGACCAGCCAGGGACTACATTTCCTGACCTTCCTTGGAAAAAAGTGGGGTTGTGTGACCAGTTCTCTCCAATAAAATGTAAGCAGCAGGAATATATGTCACTTCTGGGACAAGACAGTTAAAAAGTAGGTGTGCCTTTTCCCGGTTTTGCTTTCTGGATGCAAAGGACTCCGAGCCCTGGACAACAGAGAAGCCACAGGATGACAGTAGTTGAGTTCCTGAATGACTTAATGGAAGGCTGTCCACCAGCCAGGAACACTGCACTGAATAACTGCGTGAGTGAAAAATAAACTTCTACTGTGTTCAGTCACTGAGGTTTGGGGTTTGTATTCGCAGCAGCTAGTATTACATAGCATTAAGGCAGACAACCAGTGACTGTTCAAGGGTCCCCCACCCCACTTTTCCTGTTCCAGTTCTTTTTTGCTACATAACAAACTGTCCCCAGACAATGGCTGAACACAGGTCTGTGGGTCAGGAACTCAGGGCACAAGAGGGATAACTTGGATCTACTCTACAATGTCTGGGGCCTCAGCTGGAAAGGTTCAAAGGCTGGGGTGAACCTTCATGGTCAGGGTGTCATCCAGGGGTCCCTTCATTCCCATGTCTGGCAGTTGATGCTGGATGAAGTTGGGACCTCAGTTGGAGCTGTTGGCCAGAACATCTACATGTGGCCTCTTCCATGTGGTTCTTTCTGCTTCCTCATGGTGACTGGGTTCCAAGAGCATCCCCAAAAGGCCTGGTGAAAACTATTACCATTGATGGCGTAGCATCCCTTCTCCTGAGTCACATACTTGTTTAGATTCTTGCAGCTTGAGGAGTGTCAAGTCACATTGTAAGAGCATTGGGATGGGTGATATTCTTGTAATCATCTTGGAAATTAATCTGCCACATTTTCTTTCCATATGTCTCTCCCGTTTTCCTTTTCTTCTTGCCCTGTGCTTCCTCCTCCTCTTGTCATTTTCCTTCCCCATCTCCCCATTCTTTCTAACATTCCTTAGTTCTGTTCTGTTAACATTGATTGAGCATGTGCAATGAGACATGTCAGATCCACAGGTACAGGTAACACCTACTTCCTTTTCTGCATCCTGCTCTCTTTCCCAGTATGGCATCCCAGCTTAGAGACAGTTGCTAGATTGTAATGAGTGCTGCCTCGGGGGCTAGGTAGAGCCAGGCTCACAGCCCTGGCTTTAGTCCCCTGTACTGCCATTTACTAGTTGAGTTACATTCATTCATTCATTCAATAAAAATGTCAGGAATACAACAGAAAACAAGACATAACCCTTAAGGAGCTTATGGTAAGGACATCTTAGGCAACCCAGGAGTCTCAAGTTCCTCCTAGGTAAATAGAGATATCTTGCAGGATGGTAGTGAGGATTAAAGTAAAATACACTGAATGGCCAGATAATTATGATCTCTGAAAGCATAATAATCTGGCCACTCAGTGTATATCCTATATATTAAAAGGCTAATATGCAAATTGTCCCCTCGACCAGGAGTTTGACCAGCAGGCAGGCTGGCCAAACACCCATGTCCCCTCCCCTTGGCCAGGCTGGCCAGACCCTATCCATGCACGAACTCATACACCAGGCGTTCAGAGATCATAATAATCTGGCCACTCAGTGTATAAAAAGCATGTAATAGGTACTCAAAATGGTACCTACTAATTCATTGTAGAACTATTTGCCATAGCAAAAGACTGGAAAGAACCAAACTGTTTATCAATAAGGGACTGGTTGAAGAAACAATGGTACATCCGCACCATTGAGTAACGTACAACTGTAAAGAGGAAGCAGGAATATATGTATACGCTGCTATGGAGTGCTCCAAGATACATTGTTAAATAAAACAAGCAAGATGTGGGAGTGGGGTGGGGGTGGGGTTGAATAGATGAAGCACAGGGATTTTTGTAGGGCTTAGAAACTATTCTCTATGATAGTATAATGTGTGACACTATGCATTTTGCCAAAACTTATAGAACTTTACATTAGAACTTTAATGGTACTTAAAATTTTAAAAATCATTCATGAGGTCAAGGGATCCCAGATAAAATGCAGACTTTGACAAAAGATTCTAACCATATGAAATAATCTCTCTGAAAGGGGCGGGGAAAAGGTGCCAATCCTATTTAAGTAACTCTGGAATTGAGTGAACTCTGTAAGACTAAAGTCAAAAGACCTGCCATAAGCAGTCTGCTCAGTTGTTAAAGATGTTTCCTGCAGGTGTATGAGTTAACAGTTATGTAGCCACTATGCATGTGTACCGGAATGATAGCTAAGTAAATGAATGGCCGATAGCGAGAGCCAGGTTTCTCACTCTTGGAGTGCAAGGTTACAGATAAGCAATGGGATGACTGGAATGATCCAGGTGGCAGCTGGTATTACATTAGAGTTGTAATACGTCAGTATGCGTACATTTAGCTTACACATTGAAATAGATAGATGTATACAGTATATATGTATGTACTAGTATGTATATTTATGTTATTACATACATAAATATAAATACATACATACACAAATATTCATAGTTATGTGGATATAGAGGGGTTAGTATTCATTGACACATATTTTTCCTTGCACTGTCAGCTGAGAGAGTCTATATACAATGACATTCCATTGCCAGCAAGCATACCTAGTGCCCAGATCTTGGTTTCTAATACCATCTATATAATAAAAGCCTAAGCAACCATTACGGTGGAATGACCAGAATGACCAGTCGCTATGATGTGCACTGACCACCAGGGCACAGACACTCAATGCAGGAGCTGCCCCTTGGTGGTCCGTGCACTCCCACAGCAGGAGCGTCGCTCAGCCAGAAGCCTGGCTCACGGAAGGCAAGCGCAGCAAAGGTGGCGGGAGCCTCTCCCACCTCCGCGGCAGCACTAAGGAGCAGCAAGCCAAGCAGTAAGGAGCAGCGAGCAGGCAGGCAGTAAGGAGCAAGGGATCCTGGACTGCGAAAGTGATGTCTGACTGCCGGCTTAGGCCTGCTTCCCCCAGGAAGCGGGCATAAGCCGGCAGGTGGATATCCCCTGAGGGGTCTCAGACTGCGAGAGGGCACAGGCTGGGCTGAGGGCCCCCCACTCTAGCGCACGAATTTAGTGCACCGGGCCTCTAGATTTCCAAGAAAAGGAACCAGAGGTCCTTGAGGAAATGGCTGATTCTAGGTCTAGAACATCTTGTGCCAGAAAGTAAGGAACTGCTCAATAAAATATATGATGGAAGTTATGTCTTTGGACAATGTAGCTATAGTAGGAACAATCTGAGTAACAAAATAAATGAAGTGGTATTGGATTATAACCCAAACTATAAAATAAATATCTATGAGTCCATATTGATATAAATATATAATTTGATGAATAAATGGGGGAGAAGAGACAAATCTCCTATGCAGAAGAATTTCAAATAACTTAGTGGAACTCCTTCTGAAGTGTGGGCTGTGCACAATGACTTCTTTTCACAGAGCACATTATGGGGAATGGGGAAAGAGCAACTTTACACACCTAAGCCACGTGATTGAGCTTAATATCCACAGTAAGCATTTGTGTTGAAAGCTTGTAATCTTAATATGATCTGATGAGAATGGCATTTTATCTTTGTGGTCTTCCTCCCCAAAACCTATAGTCTTAGTCTAATAACAAGAAAAAGTCAGACACATCCCAGTTGAGGGACATTCTACAAAATACCCAGCCAGTACTCCTCAAAGTCATCAAAAACCAAAAAAAAAGTCAGGAACTGTCACAGCCCAGAGGAGCCTCAGGAGACAGGCCAGGTAGATGTCAGGGTGGCTTCTAGGCCCTCTGGCTGATCCTGGGACAGAGCATAAGGCGGGGTGCAGGCACCGACAGACACCCATGCACAGCTTAGGGAAGCATCTGTTAGAGGGAGCAGTTATGGTACCCACCAATTTTCCTAACCCTTTGTGACATCACAGGCCGAAATTCCTGATCTGACAATGCCACACAGATTGGTTGTAGCCATGGTTAGGAAGTTAGGTTCTGGAAACCCTTCAATTGGAATCCTACTCCACCACTTAATTTTTACTTTGAGAAGACTTCTAAACCTCTCTGTGCCTCTTTTCTCCCCATCCCTAAAATAGGAATTATAATTGTAACCACTATCATCATATTATTCGTGAGTAGCAAGCAAATAAGATAATGTAGGGAGCTTGGCCCAGTTGTTGGCACTTAGCTCTCAATAAATGTTAGCTACTTACTATTATACTTTGTATAACTTACTTAATACGTGTCTTTCTTCCCAACAGAATTTGAGAAAATCATTAACCAGGTATTGGAAAATTGAAAAGACAAAAGGAGACATTGAATTATCACAGAGATACTCACTATAGGGAGCTGCTACCACATTATATTGGAGAATCAAAGTAAGGACTTGGAAGTTTTTTTGTTTTTCAATTGACAGCTTTATGCCCTAGCCAGTTTGGCTCAGTGGATAGAGCATTGGCCTGCGGACTGATGGGCCATGGGTTCAATTCCCAGTCAGAGGCAGGCACCTTGGCTGCAGGCTCAATCCCCAGCGCTGGTGGGTGGGGGAGGAGGAGGTGAGAAGGTGGCTGGCGGGAGCTAACCAATCAATGTGTCTCTCACATCCATGTTTCTCTCTGTTTCTCCCCCTCCCTTCCACGCTCTCTAAAAATCAATAGAAAAATATCCTTAGGTGAGGATTAACACACACACACACAAATAACAGGTTTATTAAGGATAATTTACATACCATAAAATTCATTCATTGGAAGTGTATGTATGTTTCAATGACTTTAGTAAACGTATACAACTGTGCAATCATAACTACAATTCAGTTTTAGAAAATTTCTAGCACTTTCCAAAATTCTCTCAAATCTATTTGCACTCCATCGTGGCTCCCACACCTAAGCCTCAAGTAACCGATTTCTTATTTTGTTTTGCTAATTCTCCCTTTATTTTTAGAGAGAGTGGAAGAAAGGGGAAGAGGGGTGAAGAGAGTTCGAGAGAAACGTTATGTAAGAGTTGCCTCCCGCGCCAGGGGGCCAGGATCAAACACACAACCCAGGTATGTGGCCCTTGATGGGGATCAACCCACTACCCTTCCCGCGCTGGCCAACCTCCAACCACTGAGCTACACTGGCCAGAAATCTATCTGACTGAATAGATTTTCCTAGTGTGAGTTTTATTTAAAAAGAAGAAATCCAGTAAAAGGAAATCATGCAAAATATATACCACTTAGGAACAGACTTAACATTTTAAAATTATCACAAGTTTAATGTTTAAAAGTTGGTTACAGTTTTATGGAAATCGTCATGAAGCAAATGGAAGGAAGGAAGGAAGGAAGAGCCGCAGCCGCTTTGACTCAGGGGATAGAGCATTGGCCTGGGGACTGGAGGGTCCGAGTTGATTCCGATCAAGGGCACATGCCCAGGTTGCTGCTCGATCCCCAGGAGGCAGCCAATAAATGACTCTCATAGTTGAAGTTTCTCTCTCCCTCCCTCTCTGAAATCAATAAAAATATATTCTTTTTTTATAAAAGAGAAAGGAAAGGTGAGAAGAGGTTCCAGCTCAGTGCGGCTAGAACGGGGGGTAGGGGGGCGTCTAGGAAGGGCGAGGAGGGTGCGCCTCCGGAGTTGGACGACCCAACACCCCCGCCGCACTCAGGGCGCACCTGCGGGAGTCCGCCTTCCTCCCGCGCAGGCGCAGTGGCTCCGCTGGGCGGGAGTTCGCGCCCATCGCGAGCGCAGAGCGATTGCTTCTGCCTGCGGTGTGGCTGTGTTGTCAGAGAAGCGGCGCGGCGGCCGGAACCCGGCCGGGGGCTGGCTGCGTGCTGACCGAGGGCCGGGGCCGAGGGCCATGGGGGACCCCGGCTCCCGGGCTCGGCGGGAGCGCCCCGGGGGCCGCAGCTGGTGCCTGCGGCGCGTGGGCATGGACGCCGAGTGGCTGCTGCTGGAGGACGGGAGCGAGGTGCGCGGGCCGCGGGGGAGGCGCAGGGGAGCCGGGGATGAATGGGAAGCGGCGGGAGCGGGGCGGGGAGGCGCCGGGCTGGGGAGGGAGACCGGGCTGCGGTGCGTGCGGCTGAGGGGAAAGCGGGGCCCTGAGGGGGGGAGGGCCGGAGGCGAGCCAGGAGCCCAGGCCGGGAGGAGCGGGCAGGTGGGTGCAGAGGACGTGAGGACCCGCTGGGTTTGGGGGAAGGAGGCGACTTATGGGGACGGGCAGCCCCAGTTTGGGTCGCGCGGAGCCCTGCGCGGGCGGCGGAACCGTGAGCCCAACTTGCGCGGAGAGCGTGAACTTTCTCTAGTTTATTTTGAAAACAGTTGCGAGTTTTGAGTCAAATTGCTCAAACTTGAATGTAAAAAAGCCTTCTTTTCTAACTCCTGAGGGGAATGGGCGCGGCGGGACGGGCCACGGTTCTCCTGTGAGACTCGGTGCTGCCGAGCGGGACCCCGAGCTGGGTCGTGACCGCGATTGGGAAACAGCAGAAGCTGCTGATGCCATTCCCCAAGCGGCCATAAGTGCAAAATAAAACCCCCGGAGAGGGGAGGCAGTTTCTCCTGGAGGCCGTTTGGAATGTGGGGTTCTAAGGAGGGCGAGGAGGAGGGAGGAGGGAGGCGGGTCAGGGACCAGCTGGTCGGGACTGGAACCTTTGGGTCTTGGAAATAATTTGTATGGAAGACAAAGAAGTCTCTCATCATTACGTATGCATGTTTCATTAGATTTTCCTATCAACTGTATAGTCTCAATTCAGTCTTCCAGGTACTTCTTGAGTACTTACATTGTTTAGTGTATTATAAGGGAGCCAAATAATAGGGACTTCTGCTCTCAAGGCGTCGATGGCTGAATGAGGAAAAAGGATTTTACACACAGTAAAGCAGTCTGAGAACATTGAGGCAGGCATGAATGGTCAAGTGCCAAGATGTGGATTGTTTAGTGCTGTCTTGGAGCAATGGTTCCTCAATGCAGAGGAGGGATTCAGGTCCAGCCTTAAATGTTGCTAGGGTAGGAGTTTTAAAGGTTTACTTGCATGCTGTGATTTGGAGAACATCGGAAGACACTTCTGCCCCCAAATCCCTCTTCTCTCCAGGTGTCAATACCCAAGAGTCCACATCAGGCATTCATCCTTTTAGAGAATGCACATTTACCTTTTCCTGCACTGCCCTTTCCAAAAATCATATGCCTTTGGGAAGTTTCACAAATGAAGATTCCAACACCTGAATAATAACTATATTTGCGTAGTGTTGGGGCTTTCGCATAATTACCTCATCTGAGCCCTACACGTGTACTATGCTCCCACACACAATTCTATAAGGTACTTGGAGGTCAGGTGTTAACTCATTTTTCAGATTAAATTGCTGTGGATTAATTTATTACTTCTGAATAGCTTGGTAATACTGGGAGTCTAGATGAGGGAAGGGGAGGACAGAAAGAATTAAAACACCTGCAGCCAAGGCAAAAGATCTAAAAAGCATTCCTATACATATTTTAAACTGTTGGATAATTTTGTGTGGGGTCGCTTTTCTGGGGAGAGGCCCACAGATGCCACAGTGAATGGCGAAAGCAGGTAGGAGGATTGGCTTGTCTCACAGTCCTGTGTGGTGGAGAGGCCTGCCAGGCCTGGATGTATTCAAGGGTGGGGTGTCTTAGGAACTATTTGGAGCATAGCCTGCAGTATGTATGAAGAGAGGCCTGAGTGAAAGCCAAGAGGTGAAGTCTTACTTATTGTAATAGTCCCAAACCATAGCACAAGCTGATGTGCACATGGCTTTAAGAGGTATGCTGATAACATTTAATTATAACAGCAGTGTAAGGTCAATTTCCTGCCTTCCTAGTTCACTTCACAGTCTCAGATTTCACAGATTAAATGATAAAACAAGGTTCCTCTCATTTCACTGTAGGGAATACTGTAGTAAATTGTCTGCCTGAATCTACGTCTTTAAATTTCTTAAACCAGAGCATTTTTTGAAAAAACAAATTAGAGGGATTTATTGCAAATTATCTAGTTTCCTGGTCATATAAGTATGTAGGCCTTTGGGGAAAATCATAGTATCTTCATTTTTTCCTTGTTCTTTCTTCTCTTGTGTTTGAGTTTCACAAAACTTTTTGCACTGAGAGGGTTGGAAAAGGGAAAAGATGGTTCTAGAATACATGCTGGTCATCTGGGAAACAGGAGCCATTCCCAGGAGGAAAGTGATAGGATTGGTGAAGGCGGGTAAGGACAAGATAATCTTGTAGACCGATGATCTCAGTAAGCTCAAAGCTTTGCAAAACTGTTGTACAGCAAATAGAAACAACCCCAACATAGGAATATGGAATACTTCGTTTTAGAAATAAAGCTTCCTAAATGGGAATTCTTACTAAATATGGTTGATGATAAATACTTAAATATTCAATTTTTAAAGGATATATATACATATATTAATTCAGAGGAACTTCTATAATTAATGGATTTTAAAAATATGTATATTTTTTATTGATTTCAGAGAGGAATGAGAGGGAGAGAGATGGAAGCATCAGTGATGACAGAGTCATTGATCAGCTGCCTCCTGTATGCCCCACACTGGAAATTGAGCCCACAACCCAAGCATGTCCCCCGACCAGGAATCAAACCGTAACCTCCTGGTTCATAGGTCGATGCTCAACCACTGAGCCACCACAGCCAAGCCAATTAATGGAATTTCTGACAAACCATCAAAGAACTGCAAAACTTTGGACTTAAGTGGTAGAAGTAGTCACCACAAAATATTTAAGGGCAACAAGTCAGATTTTAAGAGTTCCTGACTGCTTGTTGCTCCATAGTTTCCAGTGGTTTAACCCAGTTTCCAACTTCTGACCTAAAAAGCACCCATTTAGAATCTGGGAGGACAGGACACATAAGCAAGATCTCTTTATTACATTCATTCTCAGACATTTACTGAGCACCACGTCAGGTACAGAAATGCGGTGGTACACAAGACAGATAAGGTCCCGGCTCATGAAATTTATATTCTAGTAAGAGGGAGACAGAAATAAATAAAACGAGCAGGTTAGTTTTGGATTGTGATAAATGCATGCTAATAACAAAGGAATGCAATGGGGTAGGATGGAGGCGGGTAGGGAACAGGCAGCAACTTTTGATAGGGTAATCAGGGTTGGCCTCCGGGGAGCTGAAAATTGAAAGATGAGAAGGAGCCCATATAAATGTCTGAGAGAAGCGTGTTCTAAGCAGAGCCGGACAAGTGGAAAGGTGGCGGTGAGTGTTTCTGATCATGGTGTGAGATAAGACCAAAGAGGTGGAGGGGATTAGGACATTCAGGGCCGCATGGGCTGTGGAAGGAAGTTTGGAGACTTTTAAGGAAAGAGGAAATGATCTGATAAAAAGTTTTTACATTACCCCCAGCTGCTGTTTGAAGAATAAAATTTAAGAGGACTAGTGCAAAAGTAAAAACAGCATAACTGGAGGGAGCCAGGTTGTTTTGACTAAGATAGTGGCCATAGAGATAGAAGTGAAGAGATATAGGACATACCAAATTACAACTAGTAGTAATGATGATTTGAATGTGGGAATGAGGGACAGAGAAGAATCAAAAGATAGCTCCTGAGCTTTGGGCTAGGCGATGATTGGATGATAGTGTCAGTTACTGAGGTGAAAGTCTGTGGGGAAGAAAAGATGGAGCAAGGAAAGTCTTTTGGCCTTTGAGGGACTGAGGAGGACAGGCCTGATCCTGAAAGATTTTCCAAGGGAGCAAAGAGGGCAGCTTTTAGAAAACCACAGGTCATTTGGTGTAATGTTCCCCGGTAAAGTGTGGTGTGGGCCATTAAAGAGGTGGCTTGTGCTCCAAGAAGAATAAGCAGGAAATTCCAAGATCTCGATCTCAGAAAAATTACATTTTCTTCCTCAACAGGGTTATTATGAACTAGACTGGTCCATCAGGAAAGTATGGTAGATGTCACTTGGGGCCCCTTTGCAAGCTTTTCCAGGGGCTCTCATGCTGTCCTTGTGGATAAGATGGAAAGGATGGACCTGATGCAAAGACTTTGGTTGAATTACAACTGGTTGAAGGGTATATCCAAAATGTGTGGTAGAATGTTTACTAGGCATTCCTGAGAGCTTTGTCTTTGGCTACGTCCTCTTTCAATCTTCTATCTGTGTCTTGAATGAAAGTACACAGGCATCATACTCATTTGGTGAAAGGAATATTGAGTTTATCTGATGGCAGATTAAAAATTCATAAAGGTCTTGACAAGCTCTTGTGATAGGTTGAACTAACAAGATGAAGTTTAATAGGAATCAATGTAAGTTCCTTCACGTGAGTCCAGATTTACCAACTAGTCAAGAGACGTGACTTCGCATGCAATTCTTGGGGGAGGGTCAGACCAATAAAAATTTAATCATTCCTAAGCCTTAGGGTACATTGTGTGATAGATCTGCTATGAATGCTAATGCAATTTATATGCTCCAGTGATGATATTTAGAACTTGGAAACTGATACTTGGATTCAACTGTGTAATAGAAATTAAGTTTGTTTTTCTTATAATGGCATCCGGGAATAAAAATATACCATTAAGATAGCAAAGAGACTCAAACCTATGCCATGAGAGTTAGGTTGAAGTAACTGGGAACATAGGCCAACAGAAGAAAAGATTTGATAGGCACTATAGCTGTCATGCGGGAGGGGAATTGGGGATTTTCTGATAGTGCCCATGGCAGAGCCAGGGCCAATGGATGGAATTTATAATGAGAAAGATGCCAAGTCTGAGCCATTAAAAAATTGGACAGATTGTCTTATATAGAAGCTGTAGTTCTTGGCAGTGGTTAAGACTAGTTGATGAGGGTGTATAGAAAGAATTTCTCCATCTCATGACTTTTCAGAGTCCTACCAACCCTGATGTTCCATGAGTAAATGCATTCAGCTGTCTCTTCTTGTCACAGCTTCTTGCCTTTTTCTTCTTGGTGGCTCCATGGCAGCTGAAGGAGGATAGCTGCTGAGCTGTGTGGGTTTCATGTCAGGACATGTGTACACCACTGGTTGACAAGATTGTCAAAAGGACCTCCCTTTTCAGCACAATGGTTGAAGGTGTCTCATATTGTTGTTGTCTTCCTAGGTGACTTTAGGGAGAGGACTTGGTGTCACATACCAACTGGTATCAAAACTCTGCCCTCTGATGATTTCCCGAAACCACTGTGTTTTGAAGCAGAACACGGAGGGCCAGTGGACAATTATGGACAACAAGGTAACAGGAATCCATAAATGCCTAATGACTTTCATTGGTTTTTTGTTCATTTTTAAATTGCGCTTTTTTTTGTACAGATAATACATGGTATAAAATTTAAAGATTCAAAAATATATCATCTCTCCCCTAACCACCCAGTTATCTTCCCCAGAGACTAAAACTTGTGTATGCTGCCAGAGATTAGATTATGTCAAAGTAATTTCTAAGGACTGGAAGCTAGTTACTCTGAAAGGAACACCTGAATTGCGGCAGTAGGTTTGCTCCAGAAACTAGACTAAGTTATTGGGGGAATTGGCCCTTTGTCACTTGAAGGGAATCTAGTGAAGATTTTTGTTTGAGGATTAACAAAAATTAGATGAAATTAAATGGTTCTGAAATGAATTCCTACATGTAGAGAGGATTATCCCCACACCATCAAGCAATGCTGGGGACACCAGCTGGGTGTCCTACAATTCTGACACTGTCTACCTATCTCCATGACGATGGCATCAAATCCCACAGGTAAAGGGCTCAGCTCTACAAGCCCATCCTCCACTTTGGATTCCAATCGAGAGCCCAGGTTAACACCTGTGCTTCTGATCAACTAGCTATAGATTGGAGGTTCCCAAGACCCCTTCCTTGGACTTCAGATACCAGTTGCAAGTCCAGGTTGTACTTGTACTTCTGACCAGCTGGCTATAAATCAGAGGTTCCCAAGACCTCCTTCCCTATGGATTCAATTAATTAGCTAGAGTGACTCACAGAAACATTTACTTACATTTACCAGTTTATTATAAAAGGACTAGAGGCCTGATGCATGAAATTTGTGCATGGATAGGATCCCTAGGCCTGGCCGGCAATCAGGGCCAATCAGGTTTCCTGCCTCCCTGCCTATCCGCCTCCTTCCCTTGCCACCTGCGCGCCACCACCGTGCGGTTCCCCGCCTCCTTGCCTCCTTCTTCCCTCCTTCAGCGTCCTGCCACCACCGCTGGTCACCCACTATATTTCACACCACCCCCTGGTGGTCAGTGCACGTCATAGCGAGCAATTGAGCTCCTGGTTGAACTCCCGAGGGAACACTTTGCATATTAGCCTTTTATATATACAGATAGGAGGGTTTCCTGTTAAGATGGTACATAAATATGCATAGTACCTATATCCTTCCACAACCACATCAAAATTACAACTAAACTACAGAACAACCATCATTCAGAATTGCCTGAAATCCAGCTGGATGGGAGTCCTACAACTAAAGATAGACAGAAAAAGCCACATCCAACTGTGGGACTGGCTGGTCCATACCTGTGTGTGGCAGATAAAAATCGGGAGGGATATCTCAGCCACAGAAGTCTCCCCTTAGGAGCAAGGGGTTCCAGCCCCATACCATGCCCCCAGTCCAGGATTCCAGTACCATGAAGAGAAGTCCCCACAACTTCTGTCTGTAAAAACCAGCAGGCATTGTGACTAAGTGACACGGAGGTTGCTGGAGTGCCAGGCAGCTCCTCTTAAAGGGACTGTGCATGGATTTACTCAGACTCACCCGCTCTAGCGCTGGGGCAGCAGCTTGAAAGGCACCAGGAACATACAGGGAGGAACTGAATTGTCATCAGGGCAAGAGCTAGAAGAGCAGCTTTCCCCCAGACAGAAGTGCTGGCAGAGGCCTTTATTCCTTTTCTGAGCTCTATCCCAACAGAGCCATATCTGAGTCTCCATCAACTCGCTACCACTGCTTCCCATCTCCCTTCCCGTCCTGTGATTCCCTGAGACCCTGCCTCACCACCCAAACTCTTTCCGATGGCTTTTCTATACGAATGGTCTTTCTTGGCTCATGCTTATGTTCACAGCTTGGCCTCTCCTGGGCACCTCCAAGCCCAGCACAAGTAGCAGCCATCTGCAGATCTCTTTGTAGCTCATGCTGGGTGGCCCCTGACCTTGGCCTGCACCTCCCAGGAAGCCCCAGAGCCAGTGTACCCAGTGGACAACTTCAGATCACCTCAAAGTACCTCTACAACAGCATACTCAAGGGGTGGACTCATTGAGCACCAGAACCCTGCTGAAGTAAGTCCTGCTCTGAAGAGTAGGCCTCGGCACAGCTGATCTTCAGTGGTGGTCACAGCCAGTCCTTGCAATCAATCAGCCTGGGGGAAAATCCCTCTCATTGATGTGCCAACAGTAATGAAGGCTTAACTACAACAGGAGGATGTACACAGCCCACACGGGTGCACCTGGAGTGCCCAGCTTGTGTGAACAGGGAAGCTGTGCCACTGGTTCCTATAGGACACTTACTATATTAGACCACTCTCCCACGCCTGGGAGACATAGCACCTCTACCTAATACATAGAAACAAACACAGGTGACTGCCAAAATGAGGAAACAAAGAAATACGTTTCAAGTGAAAAAACAGAACAGAACTCCAGAAAAAGTACTAAACAAAATGGAGACAAGCAATCTATTAGATGCAGAGTTCAAAACACTGGTTATAAGGAGGCTCAATGAACTTAGGGGAAGAGTAGAGGAGCTTAAAAAGAGCTTCAACAACATAAAAAAGGACATGGAAACCATAAAAAGATCCAGTCATAAGTGAAGGATGTACTAACTGAAATGAAGAATAATTTATAGGGAATCAACAGTAGAGTACATGAAGCCAAGAATCAAAACAGTGATTTGTTTTTGTTTTGTTTTTAATGTATTTTTATTGATTTCAAAGAGGAAGGGAGAGGGAGAGAGAGGTAGAAACATCAAAGGTGAGAGAGAATCATTGATCAGCTGCCTCCTGCATGCCCCCTACTGGGGATTGAGCCCACAACCTAGGCATGTGCCCTTGACCAGAATCAAACCTGGGACCCTTTAGTCCACAGACCAGTGCTCTATCCACTGAGCCAAACCAGCCAGGGTGCAGTGATTTGTGATTCAGAAAACACCCAATCAGAGCAGAAAAAAAAAAAAAAAAGAATCCAAAATAAATGAGAATAGTGTAAGGAGCTTCTGGGACAACTTCAAGCATATCAACATTCTCATCATAGGGGTGTCAGAAGGAGAAGAGAGAGAACAAGACGTTGAAAAGCTGTTTGAAAAAATAATGGCAGAAAATGTCCCAACCTATTGAAGGAAATAGTCTTAGACATACAAGAGTAGGAAGTGCAGAATCACAAACTGTATAAACCCAAAAGAGGCCCACACCAAGACACATCATAATTAATATGCCAGAGGTTAAAGACAGAGAATTTTAAAAGTAGCAAGAGAAAAACAGTTAGTTACCTACAAGAGAGTTTCCATAAGACTGTCAGCTGATTTCTCAACAGAAACTGCAGGCCAGAAGGAAATGGCAAGAAATATTAACCTTTTGCACTCGGATGTCGAGTGTGACTCCACACGGTTAGCATCGGTAGCAGGAATCGAGAAAAAGCAAGCGAGTGCAAAGGGTTAAAGTGATGAAAAGCAAGGACCTACAACCAAGATTACCCAGCAAAACTAGCATTTAGAATTGGACATATAAAGAGCTTCCCAGATAAGAAAAGGTTAAAGGAGTTCACCACCACCAAACTAGAAATGTTAAATGGTCTTTCTTTAAGAAAAAAAAGATTAAAAATATGAACAGCAAAATGGCAATAAATATATATATACATATCAACAATTGAATCTAAAAAATAATGAACAAGCAGAACAGAAACAGACTCATAGATACAGAGAACATTTTGATGGTTGCCAGATAGCAGGGTGGGGGGGATGGATGAAAGAGGTGAAGGGATTAAGAAGTACAAATAGAGTTTTACAGAATAGTCACGGGGATATAAAGTTCATCATAGGGAATATAGTCAATAATGTTCTAATAACTGTGTATGGTGTCAGATGGGTACAAGATTCATTGGGATGATCACCTGAAACTAATATAAATATTGTATGTCAACTGAAATTGAAAAATAAAAAGATTTTTTTTAAAAAGGATATGATAAGGGATATAGATGAACATCCACTTGGAAGAGATGTGTAGGGCAAGGTGTGTGGGAAGGAGTGTGGAACTTTCATGCCTGTCTGGGTACACCATTCTCCCAGCACCTCCATGTGTTCACCAACCCTCAGAACCTGTCCTTTTTTTTGGGTCGGGGGGGGGGGTGGTGGGGTGGGGGATTGTTAATGGAAGCTTCATTACAGAAGTGTGATTGATTAAATCATTGGCCATTAGTGATGACTTCAACCTCCAGCCCTCCCCTCCCAAGAGATCCAGGGGTGGGAATTAAAGTTCCAGCCTCCCTGGCAATCAGCCCTCATTCTTAGGTGACCTAGGGACAGTCCCAAAGTCACCTCATTAACTTAACAAAAGACACCTTGATCTCTTATCACTGCTTAGGAAATTCCAAGGGTTTCAGAAGCTTTGTGATAGAAATGGGGGTGAAGTCCAAATATATGCTGCTGCTTATAATTCAAAATATCACAAGTGTCCTGCAGACCTGCCCAGCAGCCTCCTTTTTCATGCATAAAACTGTTAGATTTAAGCTGTTGGAGAAAGTGCCTTCCTGCACTGGGTTAAGTTGAGTTGGCACTGTGTTGAAGGAGAGGCTGTATAAATGCTAAGTAAATCGGTTCAGCACTCTTGGCAAGACACTGTGAGAAAAGAAATTGGCACTGAAAAGGGGACCTTAGAGATGATATGGATCTGAGGCCCAGAGAGAAATTGATTTGCTCAAGGCCTTCTACATAACTGGTTGAGTGAATAAGCCAGGGCTCAAACTCAAATAAGTCTCTCACTATGCCCCATTGTCAAATACAAGTGAAGGACACAGCAGTTTGCTATCCTGGCTGCATGATTTAAAGTAATAATAACTATGCATATCTATGACATAGCTGCAAAGTTTTAAAGTCCCTGCAGTAGCTTATATCAAAACTTAATCCTTAAGGAAAGATGTTTTTCTCATCAGAGTTGGGTATTTGAGTAACGGAGTTACAGTATTATAGAGATGGTTGTCTGCTGCTTCTTTGCTTGATGATGTACAACACAGATGTGTTCCATTTATGGGATAGCAGATTTTGAGGGGTTGGGAAGCCACCAGCTGACTGACTTGAGTGTTCCTTAAACATCAACCTCAGGGACATAGAGGCAGCCTGTGACAGCAACAGATACGACAGTGCTCCCGCGTTGCTCTCCAGTTTGCTCTGTACCCTTCTTCTAGGGCTGTTTTCATAAGTCTCCTCTCTCAGGTCTCAGAGAGAAGATAGAGGGAAGGTGGGCGCCTGATTCTTCCAAGTGTTTTCTGGTTTAAGCCTCTTAGCTTTGATGCAGTTGGTGAGGTAACTGAGTTTTGAAAAAAAGCAATGACTGGTTGTTTTTGATGGAGCAACTCTTACCAGTAAGCCCCTCCCCCCCCTTTTTTTTCCTCTCTTAACAGATGCTCCTTTTCTTTTTGGCACGGAGCCTTATCAGCCTTCTCCTGATGAAGGATTTGAATTTTAGGTGCAGGATATTATTGTTATATCTCAAATCTTTTGCCAAGTCTTTTTAAGAGGTAGATATTACTAGTAATTCAAAACTCAGAACTACATTCTATCTTCAAAAAATGATCTCTCTCATATGCTGGAATGGCCAGACAGGGAAAGCTTAAGTACAGGTACAAAAATTGCAACAATATCAATTCTAGTTTAAAATTAAGTTAGAAAAAAAACCAACCTTGGAGGCCTGCTTATTTTGCATATGAAACATGTGGATGGTTGTAGTTACATAAATTTCAGTTAATTTAGTAGCTCTTCAGATAGTTCATCCTATGTATTGGTATCCAGCTGTTTCAGAAAATTTGTGGTTTCAAAGTCACAATCTGAAATGCTTTGGTGGGTTTGCTTATCTCTGGTCCTAGAGACTCAGACATATCGTTTGAGCCTTTCCCATTCTTCCCCTCCTATCACTTTGCTGTTTACCTGCTACTTGGTGATTTCCACTTTGGTCCTTCTGTAGGTTCTGGCATTTAAAGTCTCCGGTGAGTTATACTGTGTGAACACGCCTTGCTGCTTGGTCTTCCAGCAGCTAGAGCAGTGGTTCTCAACCCTGTTTTCAGTTGTGTCCTTACCTGGGTACTTAACAAAAAAATACTGATATCACATCAAAATTACGAACTTCTGTTCATCAAAAGACACCATTAGGAGAGTAAAGACAAGCTCAGAGTGGAAGATATTTGCTACACATAACTGACGAAGGACTTATAATTGGATATTTACAGGACTCCAAATCGTTAAGAAAAAGAAAGATAACCCAGTTTTATAAATGGACAGGAGCCAGACACTTCACAAAATATTGTATCCAAATGTTCAACATCCATCAAAAGTGGTTCAGCCTCATTCATGATCAGGGAAATGCAAATTAAAACCAGGATGGAATAGCACTACACACCCACCAGAATGGCTAAAATTAATATTGAATGTGCCAGGTATTGGCAAGGATGTGGAGCAGAAGTTGTCTGGGTAGAAGTGTAAGTTGGTACAACTATTTTGGAAAGTTATTTGGCATTATTTATTAAAGTTGCACTTATATATACCCCGTGACAGTATATTTAGTCACAGGGAAATAGCCCAGATGTCCTTCGACAGCATAGTGGAGAAATAAACTATGGAATATTCTTACAATGAAACACTATACTGTAATGAATGTGAATGAACTGCTACTATATCCAACAACACAGATAAATCTCACAGGCATACGATGGAGTGAAAGAAGACAGACACCGCGGGCACTGGGCCGGTGGGGGCTTGCCCAGGTGGGAATGGCTGGGGGAGGGGGTCAACTGGGGAAAAAGAAGACATATGTACAACTTTAGACAATAATAAAAAAGAAGAAGACAGACACCAAAGAATATATATTATGTAATGGCATTTATTTAATGTCAAAACCAGAAAAATTAATGTGTGATGTTACGCCAGTCTAGTAGTCACCTGATGGGGGTAGGAGGAGACTTCGTGACTAGAGAAGGCAAAAGGAGGATTCTGGATGCTGATAAATGTGGGTTAGGGTATTTTTGTTTGTTTTTTAACTTTGTGGTATTTACACTGAGATGTTCACATTGTGGTTAGTCACCTAATTGTACATTTCTTATTTGTGCACTTTTATGGTTGTATGTTATGTTTCAGTGAAGCATTAAAAATATTGACTGATACACACCAATTGGAATTGCTGAAATAAAACAATACCAAGTGCTGGTGAGCCTGGAATCGTAAGCATTGCATGTGTGAATACAAAATGGTACTGTCACTTTGAAAAATAGTCTGGCAGTTTTCCTGCAGCTAAACATGCACTTACCCAGTGATTCTGTTTCTTGCTATTTACCCTAAATTAATGAAAACTTAATGTTCTCAAAGAAACTTGTGTGTTAATGTTTGTAGTAGCATTATTTAATTATCAAAAACTTGGGGAAAACAACTAGGGAATGGATAAACAAATTTGTACACCCATATCCGGAATACTAGTCAGCAATTAAAAATACCAAACTATTGTTAATATAACAACATTGGCAAGTCTCAAAGTCATTGTGCTAAGTGAAAGAAGCCAGGCTCAAAAAGGGTATATACAGTGTGATTCCATTTATACAACATTATGGAAAAGTTAAATCTACGTAGGTAGGGCAGAGAACAGATGAGTAGTTGCCTAGGAGTTGGGGAGGGGTTGGCTGGAAAGGGTACTATGACATGATCCAATTATAGACTAGATGCATCCTATATAATAAAAGGCTAATATGCAAATTGTCTCCTCAACCAGGAGTTCATCCAGGGGATGGGGCCAGCCCGCCAACTGCCCTCGGCCCCCCTCCCCCGCCTGGCCCACCCCCAATCAGCCCCAATCAGGGCGGGCCAGCTGGACCCCACCCATGCATGAATTCATGCACTGGGCCTCTAGTTTGTATATAAACCTGATGCCTAGTTCCAGCCTCAGACTGTTAACTCAGTCTGAGGGCGAGACTCAGGTATTTCTAAAAACACTGGACAGAGGTTGAGCATCAGGTGAAGTAATTATTGTATAGGGGGGTGTGCTATCCCACCTTTTTCCCACTGATGGCGAAGAGACATTAGGCAGGCTGTTGTTGTTATCACTTTGCTGCTGCTGACATTGTTCAAACTGGTGATTATGAAAACAACATTAAGAAAGGCTTGAACAGAGTTTGATTTATTTAAACCATTATATTTGAGATTATATTCTGGGCAGTACTTTATTGTTCTTATATAGCCATGGTATTTTCATCCTTTTCTATAGTCACCTTGTGAATAGACCTGACTCAGGGCTGTGGTCCCAATTATACCACTAGGTGTCACCAGGAAGTGATGAATGGGTAAACATAGAAGGATCTGAAGATAAAATGTGATGGGGAAATGTGAGAGCTTATTTTCCAGGCCTAAAGGGCTCTGAAGGAGGCACCTTAATGCAGAGGATCTAGTGGAGGGCTGCAATAATTGTTGAAAGTTTTCCCCAGCTTTTTAGGGATTCCCTGTTCTCTCTAGTTTTAGGCTGCTTCTGTGACTTTTCTTTATTTAACCTTATCTTTGCCTTTGAGGTTTTTCTAAAATGTCTGTACCTTGGCATTAGGTGGCCTTCTGTGTCATATTACTTTTCCTGAAACCTTTTTCCTAAGTATAATCTATTCTGATATAAAACTTTTTAAATTTAAATTATTTATTGTTGAAAGTATTACATACGTCTCCTTTTCCCCCATTTACCGCTCCCCAGCTGCTCCCGCCCCCCCCCCCCCCCCGCCGATATAAAACTTTAAAAATAAATTCTTCTGACCTCCATTCCCCTCCTGTGTTATTTTCTCACATGTTGTCGGCAGAACTCATCAGTCCTCATAGTTTCTGAGGCTGAATATGAATAGAAAGGTTGGGAGAAGGTTAGCCAGATAAGCCAGGTTAGACCCAAAGCAGTGGGTTAAAGCTGGTCTTTCTGTATATATGTATATACTAGAGGCCCGGTGCACAAAATTCATACACTTGTGTGTGGGGGGGTCCCCTCAGTCCAGCCTATGCCCTCTCACAGTCCGGGAGTCCTTGGGGGGTGTCCGACTGACAGCTTAGGCCCGCTTCCCCTGGGGAGCGAGCCTAAGCCATCAGTCGGACATCCTTAGTGCTGCCGCGGAGGCGGGAGAGGCTCCCACCATCGCGGCTGCGCTCGCCAGCCATGAGCCGGCTTCTGGCTGAGTGGTGCTCCCCCTGTGGGAGTGCACTGACCACCAGGGGGCAGCTCCTGCGTTGAGCGTCTGCCCCTGGTGGTCAGTGTGCATCACAGCGACTGGTTGTTCCACCGTTCGGTCAATTTGTGTATTAGTCTTTTATTATACAGGATAGCTATGCTCTGCTTTCTCTCCCTCTTTCTGCTTGAGCCAAATGATATAAAGCCAGAAACAAGGGTCTAATATCAGAATAGAGCTGAGATCCGATCTCTATTGCCCTTCATCCTCTGTACCTTGTGGTCAAGCCCCCATATCTCATATTTGGGTTAAACAGGTAATTGTTGTAGCTAAAAGTAGGTAGCTGTAGTTAACAACACAAACATAAATCTTAGTACCAGTTCAGTTGTGGCTTCATTTCTGGCCTGTCCCCCAAAGTTAAGTCCTTGATATGGGTTAAAATGCCCACTTGTTTCTTTAAATTCTAAATTCTGCATTTCCATTTGGCATCTCTTAGCTAACCCAGCTTGACATAATATCC
Source organism: Cnephaeus nilssonii (assembly GCF_951640355.1). Lineage (NCBI taxonomy): Eukaryota > Metazoa > Chordata > Mammalia > Chiroptera > Vespertilionidae > Cnephaeus > Cnephaeus nilssonii. Next base: position 90,233,932 of record NC_137080.1, on the reverse strand, counting down.
CATTGCATTTATAGGCTGTGCTTTTATGTGCCCTCGTGTTTTGCTTTCTACTCTCAGCTGCTAAACATTTTCATGTCTTCCAATTTTGCTCTCTGTATATTTACCTTGCAAGATGCTGAGCATAGAATTGAAATGATGGTTGATAAATCAAGCCAGATCATAGTAATAGTAGAGAGCACTTATATAATGCTTACCATGTGCCAGACACGTCTCTAACTATATTACATATGTTATCTCATTAAATCCACACAAACACCATGAGGGAGAGACTATTATTATTTTCTGTTTTATAGATGTGGTAACTGAGGCATAGAGAGGTTAAGAAACTTGCCCAAGTCCCACAGTTGTTAAGTGATGGAGCCAGATCACAAACTTAGGCAGTCTGACGCCAGGGTCCATGCTCTTAACTCTGAACTATGATTTAGTTATAACCATAAAGCATTTATATATGAGTCACTGTGCTAAATGTTTTACATGTATTTTCTCATTTATTCCTCACAGGAATCATATGAGGTAGGTACTGTACCAGCCCTATGTTACAGACAAAACTGTTTAAATTGCCGAAGGCCATGCAGCTAATAAGCCCAGTAGGTTAAGAGCCCAGATCTCTCTGAGTCCAGAGCTCCAGCTCCTCACCACTCTGCCCATGGACCTCTCGTGCTGTTCAGCGGGTCAGATCTCACCTGCGGTTTGGCCCCAGGACAAGTGTTGGCACTCTTTTATTTTATTTTATTTTTTTTTTTTATGTGTACTGGAAAGTGCTCTGCTCACTCCCCAGTGTGTTCAGGGGCCACATGCAGAGACGCTGCTTGCTTGGCTTTCCTGGTCAAGACCATCCTTTCGAGCTTTATCATTAGATGCCACTTTCTTTACGCATAGCCGTTTTTTTCCGTCCTGGGTCAATAGGAGCTATTAAGTTTCATTTTCTTTCAATGCTACTGCATTTATTTGAGTAATTCATCTACTAGTGATAAGGGATTCCCGCCTGTTCACAGGCCGTCCTCTATGGAGGCATGAATGTGAAATACAGGTAAAAAGCCCTAGTGCTGTTGGAAGAACGCTGTTTCTAAGGATGGTGGTTTATGAACCTTTCTTTTCCATTTGTTCTCAAGGGTTTTCCTTCTGAAAAGGCTGAAGGTTTTGTAGCAGCAGGGGAGACATTCCATTAAGAGGAGGAAAATCATGAAGCTTATTTTGTCTTTCTTTCCCTTTTCCCAGAGTCTGAATGGCGTGTGGCTGAACAGAGTACGTCTAGCGCCTTTGGAGGAGTATTCTCTCCATACGGGAGACCGCGTTCAGCTTGGGGTGCCTCTGGAAAATAAGGAGAGTGCAGAGTATGAATATGAAGTTACTGAAGAAGACTGGGAGAAGATGTATCCATATCTTGCCCCAACGAATGATCAGATATTGGGGAAAAATAAGGGCTTGAGAACTAAAAGAAAATGTAGTTTGGATGAATTGGAGGGTCCTGAAGCTGAAGGCCCCTCACACTTGAAATTCAAAATGAGTAAAGTGTCTTGTGAACCTGGTCAACCACTGAAGTCACGTGGGAAAGGTGAAATGGCCAATAGACCCTCTGAACATTTGGAACCTCAGGTGACTTCTCTCGAGCCACGTGAGCACACCACAGGGGCTCATGTTTTCTCTGGCCCCACCAAAGTCCTGGCGCTGCATCATAACAAGCAGAAAGCCTCAAACCCGTCAGTATCTCAGAGCCGCTTAGAGCTGTTCAAGGTGACCATGTCTAGGATTCTGAAGCTCAAAACACAGATGCAGGAAAAGCAAGTAGCTGTTCTGAATGAGAAGAAGCAGACCCAAAAAGGGGACTCAAAGAACATTGTGCAGATGGAGCAGGAACTGCAGGATTTACAGTCTCAGCTTTGTGCAGAGCAGGCCCAGCAGCAGGCCCGAGTGGAGCAGCTAGAGAAGACTTTCGAGGAAGAGCAGCAGCATCTCCAGGTACCACACGGGAGGGAAGGGCAAGAGTGCCTCTCGGGGTGGGCAGGCCTTGGTGAGCCTCTGGATCAGGGACCGAATGCTGAGCGCCAGGGACAGTAGATGGAATGGGAACAGAAAACTTGGAGGTAAGAGAAGGGGGTGAGTCAGAGGTTAAGGCTTCAGTATGATCAGGTCAAGAACCAGAGCCGGGTGCCAAGATGGGGTAAGGTGACTGGCAGAGCCAGCCCCAGGTTGTAACTGATCTCAGGATGTAAAGATGAGGCATTTCAGAACTGAGGTAAATTCAGGGGGTTTGATGAAGGTTCAAGATGCCACAAACCACAGTACTCTCCATTTAAACCAATAGCTGTCCGCATGAGTTTTGTGTGTTTTGTTTTGTTTTTGTTTTTTGTTTTTTTGCTCTGTAATCAAAGCCAAATCAGCCCCAAGATAGGCATAGGCCAACTGGTTACTCTGCCCTTGATGTACCTGTTAGCTTGTTAGCTCTGTACCGAACCTAGGAAGTGGGAGGCAAAAAATGCTTTCTTTCCATCCTGAGCAGCCAGCGTGGGAGGAAACAGGTCCACCATGATGCAGTTGTTGGGTTGAATGATACGCCACCTTCCACAGTGCCTTTAGCAAGAAGGTAAAATAAAGACTCTCTTAGCTGTGTCAAGATAAGGTCAAATGTGTCACCCCCCAGTCATTTTCTTAAATGACAAGCTGTTGCAAAAAGCTTCTAGGCTAGAGCTGGTCCTTGCTCAAAACATCAGTTCCACGGGTTTACTCCCACCTACTTGCTCAGGTCATATTGAATGTCAAGACTTCCCCACTGTTGACTAGAACTAAGACAGACCAGTGAGGATTGCTGTGAATAAGCTTTTATCTCTTGTTTACTTTGTTCAGGGCAAGGAACAACCAGTAGTGTTCTCTCATTTCTGAGCAATTGATCAGTTTCATTCTAATCTCTTGTCCCCTGGAACCAGTAGATTAGCTCAGGCCATGGATTAACTAGGTCTTTCCGAGGGGACACACTGCTATGAGTACCTTTTTGCAGCCTGGACTAAGTTCTTGAAATTGACAGAGGGAGGTTTATCTCTACATACGTGCTATATGCCGCCATTCCTGCAACAGAACTCTCTGTAAGGCAGTGGTTCTCAACCTTTCTAATGCTGCGACCCTTTAATACAGTTCCTCATGTTGTGGTGACCCCCAACCATAAAATTACTTTCGTTGCTACTTCATAACTGTAATTTTGCTACTGTTAATGAATCGTAATGTAAATATCTGTGTAATCAAAGCATTAGAAAGGTTGAGAACCACTGCTTTAAGGGCTAATGTGTTCAGGAATTGAGTGACTGTTAATATTTGTGGCTGTTCTGGCATGTTTGAAGGAATAGCTGTGAAGTCTTTTTCATACCAAAATGGTAAAGAAAAGCCAAAGGACTTGTTAAGAAAATTTCTCAAGGTAGGAGAAGCTCACAAATAAATGGCTCATAGTATCTAGTCCTTTATTTATTGGTTGGATTTCCCTCTGCCACAAGCCCTAGGGATTTATTCTACCCAGATTATTTGTTCAGAAACTCATTTAACCCTTCCTGCTTCACACAGATGCTTTCTTTTTTTTAAGCACCCATGTTGCCTGGTACTCTGCTTGGGTTCAAGTGGTTATAAAGATGCTTAATAAATGTGTCACACCTATAAAATAATCATAACAGTTTAAGTCAGTATATTTAAATTAGAGAATAATTTTAAGTTGGCATATTATATGGATAGATAATTCTTTAAGGAGGGAAGGGCCCAGAGGTTCTGTGCAAGGTGCTGGTCATAGGGTAATGATGATGTGGAGGGCACCCTGTCGAGGGGGTGGCGGAGGAAATACAGCCTAAATTCAGGCAAGGGAGGAGGAGCCGTTCAAGGCTGGAAGTGGTAGAGACTCAGTGAGAGATGGAGGTGCCCGAATCAAGGGGAGGAACCTATGAGTGCTGGCCTGGGCATGGTGCTTAGTTGGCAACTCAGAACCTTTCAGTTAACATCCTTTGGGGAGTCACCACATTTGTGGGAAATTAATCCAGAGTAGTTTCTCCAGAACAGCCTGAGTGGTGGTTTACAAGTGACAGCCCTGAGGCGAGCAGTATTTAAGCAGTTAACTCTTCTTAGATCGCTTGCTGCCGACAGCTTGAGTAAAATGGGAAATTTTCCACCAGCTTCCTGCCCCCTGTTGCTTCCAGATGCTCATGCTAGCTGGTCTGCTCTGCTTGCTGCTGGATTTTGTTGCTTGTTTCCCTCTCTGCCGGGAAACCTTCCATTTTGTTTTTGGTTTTGCAGGGTTTGGAGAAAGAGCAAGGAGAAGAGGACCTGAAGCAACAGCTGGCCCAGGCTCTGCAGGAGGTAACTTAGCTCTTGCCATTGTGGGCTGTGGAGTGGGGGCAGCCAGGCTTCTCATGGCCACTGGCTGCCTCTGCTGCTTAGCGCACACCTCTGCGGCACCTCCACTCTAAATAGAGCAGGTGACAGCTGCTCACACCATCAGGTCGGAGACTGGAGCCTCACAGACATGCCAGACCTCAGCATGAAAGCTCACATCTTCATCTGAGCAGAAGCTGCTCTGGTGAAGGTGGAATGGAGCCTGTAGCAATTGGGAGGCTCTGGGGAAGTGCTGCACCTCCAGGAAGGTGAGGGCAGCAGAGGGGAATCGTGAGCCATGCCTTGGCCACCACCAAGGCCTGCAAGGCCTCCATTCTGTCACCGATCCCGAGCTGAAGCTGTCCAGAACCCATTCGAGAATGTTCCAATTAAGCATTTTAGGTCAGGTCGAGAATGTGCAGTTTAACAGTCAGCAAAACATACTGATTTACTGAAAAGGCAGGGCTCACAGGAATAAAATTCTCCTAAAAGATAGCTTGTAATTTATTTTATTTAACTTGATTACTTTTCTCATCTGATTATTTTTATCAATTTTTTTGCATCTTTAAAACCTGTTTTGTCTTCTATGTGTTAAAAGTAGTAATCTGTTGCAAGTTTAGTCGGGTTAGTGGATGGTTCGTCTCCTTGAGAAAAGTGAGTGATCACATTAGAGTTTGTTTAGGATAATTGATCCTTACAGCTCTTTTATTGCACGCCTACCTCCAACCTTCTTGCAGTGCTAACAGTCACATGCTATTAAAAGCTTGGGAGGTGCCTGCCTTGATTCCTTGAGAGGTGCACAAACAGCTTTGGGAAGAACTAGGTGAAAATTCAATTTGCTTGGAATTTTATTTTCTAAGTTTGTTTATTTTCTAGGGTGAAAGGGTAGGCATGCTTCCCATGTAGAGGATTATTAAATTAATATTCAGATACTGTTTTGAACTTGACTGGAAAAGAGTAAGGTTCTGCTGCTTGGAAATCGCTGAGGGATCACTGCATACTCCGCACCCACAACTCTTCACCCTCTCCTGAGACAGACAGGAAAACACTGTCATTCAGCATGAGGTGCCGGGCCAGTCTCCACTCATTAGCCTCAAATGGGGTACTTCTAGGTCATGGTTCTACGCCAGCATGCCTGGGGGACATAGCTCTCTCTCAACTGAAACATGTTGGTTCTTCTGGAACTGCTCTTTTTCATTTACCAGATCATTATAACAACTGGGTTTACATAAAGGTTTACAACTTTTCTGAATGCTTTCTTATCTGTTACTAGTGGCCCGGTGCACGAATTTCGTGCATAGGGGGTGGGGGGTATCCCTCAGCCTGGCCTGCACCCTCTCCAATCTGGGACCCCTCGGGGGATGCCTGACTGCCAGCATCAGGCCTAACCCAGCAGTCAGACATCCCTCTCGAAATCCGGGACCACTGGCTCCTAACCGCTCACCTGCCTGCCTGCCTGATCTCCCCTAACTACTCTGCCTGCCGGCCTGATCACCCCCAACTTCACCCCCTCCCCGCCAGCCTGATCGCCCCCAACTGCTCCCCACTGCTGGCCTGCTCGCTCCCAATGGCCTCCCCCCCACTGGCCTGATCACCCCCAACTGCCCTCTCCTCCTGGCCTCATTGCCCCTAAACGCCTCTGCCTCCACCCCCGCCACCATGGCTTTGTCCGGAAGGACATCCGAAAGGTCTCCCGGAAGGTCTCCTGGTCTAATTAGCATATTACTCTTTTATTAGTATAGATAGAGGCCTGGTGCATGGGTGAGGGTTGGCTGGTTTGCCCTGAATGGGGTCCCAGATCAGGGTGGGGTTCCCTTTGGGGGAGCGGGGCCGGCCTGGGTGAGGGGCCTAGGGTGGTTTGTGCAGGCCGGCTACACCCCCATCGGGGTGGGGGAACCCCACTGGGGATAGTGCCAGCCTGAGCAAGGAGCTGGGGCAGTTTGCAGGCCAGTCATGCCCTCATGGGGTGGGGGTTCCAGCTGGCCACATACCCTTTGGGGTGGGGGTCCCCGCTGGGGGGCGTGGTCAGCCTGGGCGAGGGGCTGAGGGCCATTTGGGGGCGGTTTGTAGGCTGGCCAAGCCACCAGCTTTGTCCGGAAGGACGTTTGGAAGGTCTTCTGGTCTAATTAGCATATTACCTTTTTATTAGTATAGATTTTATTATTAACACCGATATGGAAGAGGTACCTGTTTTTCTATTTTATAGATGAGAGAGTTATAGCACATCTAATTAGTGGTCAAAATGAACAAATACCCAGGCCTTCTGATATAACTGCTTTTCTCAGGCGATCACACATTTTAAAGTTTCTTTCTTGAGTATCTTTTTAGAAATACTTACCTTTACTCCACCTTTTCAAAAAGGATGTGAGGTAATATTTAAAGTATAAGCTACACTTAAGCACAGGGAGTTCAGAAGTTAGGTTTCATAGAAGTGGAACCACTTGGCACTCATCTAGGCAGTTAGTCCCCATGAACAAGCTGTTAATCCTTGGACACGCCAGGATCCAGAAAATGCAGGCAGGGTTTAGGCAGGACTGTCTTGTGCAGGAGTAGTGTGTGATATGTAGAATAAATAGGTTAAAGGCCTTTTTAATTTCAATGAAAATGAAATCCCCGAATCCCATTTCTCCCTGATTATTTCTTAAAAGCCCACTCCCAGTGCTGGGTAGCCTCAGAGTTACTTATTAGTTCTTGAGCGTTGGTTTTTAGAATCACTTGGACAGCTTTTATAAAAACGCACATTCTGGGCCCCCAGCAACATCTGCAGAATCAGACTCCCTGGAAGGCAGTTCCTCAGTTGATCTGGATGGCCACCGAGACTGGGCTATTTCCAGAGGGATTAATAGGTTTCATGGCCTCCCTCCTGTTTACTCCCTTTCCCCCCAAAAAAAGCAGCAGGTAAGTGTCCTGAAGGAACAAAGGCATTAATTTGTAATTGCCAGTCCATTGATCTCTTGAACTAACGCCACTGACAGAGGGAAGGGGGGTAGCTGTGTGTGTGGCTAAAGGAGGGATGCAGTGGAGCTCGTCTTGAGTGTGTATCTGCTGTGTTTCTGCAGCATCAGGCTCTAATGGAAGAGCTAAACCGCAGCAAGAAGGACTTTGAAGCCATCATTCAAGCCAAGAACAAAGAATTGGAGCAGACCAAGGTACTAGAAAGAAGATGAAGGTTTAGAATTTGGTTAGTATGAGCAACTCAGCATTTTCAACAGTGCAAGGGTTGCTATGGTGAATGGTGAGAGAAGAGAGTATGTGGCTTTTCCCAGCCTCAGGGGAAATAATCTGTAAAATTACTCGGGCCTATAGAAGGTTCTGCCTGTAAGACAACATCTGTTTCCTTCCCTCATTCAGAAGCGAAATGCCGCGGATAAGACACACTTGCTGCAGTCTAATCCATTGTCTAGGGTAGATGCTTCCTCAGTGCGTCCCACTGACACAGGCTAAGGGGTGTTGTAATCAAAGTTAAAAGGAGTTCATCCTCATGCATTTATGTAATTATTTCCCACATCAAATCAGTAGAACTCTTAAGTTAGGGGTTATTAACTCAAGTGCCCACCGAGGTCAGACTGGTAATAGAAGTGAGTAGTGTCCTGTGAGGACGAGGTGCACGGGAAAGAGCCTTTACCTCCACCCCAAAGAACAGCTCTGCTGCAGCCAGTCGTTGCCATCCAGAAATGCGAGCCCCGGGTTGTCAGATCTGAGTTTTCCACAGAAGAGGGAAATCCAAATGTTCACATAAAATATCCTAATTTTAAAATATTGGCAACAAGTTCAGTTTTTTGTCTTGTTTTTTAATGGCCAAACTAAACCAATCTGTAGGCTGGATCCAGTCCACAGGCCATCAGTTTGCAACCTCTGACCCCAAATTACTGCCTGAGCCCGTCTGCATCTCGCAGCCTGCGCCTCCTCACAGACAGCCCTGGAGCAGAGCACAGAAAGGAGGAGACTCTCTTCACTTGGATTGATTGCCTTATCCTCTGTTAAAATCACAGAGTACCTTCTTTCCCAGCCTCCAAGAAACCAACCATCTTTTTAAACCCAGCAATTCATAAGTGTTCAGGGAACTTGACTCTAGTTAGAAATGGGCCCAGACGTTCTTCCCTGTCGTAAGCAGTCTGACAGTCTTTGCTTTGATTAGAAGAGAAAACAAAAGATGAAAAATGAGCCTGGCCAGTGTAACTCAGTGGTTGAGTGTCAACCTGTGAACCAGAAGGTCACGGTTCGATTTCCCATCAGGGCACATGCCCAGGTTAGGGGCTCCATTCCCAGTAGAGGGTGTGCAGGAGGCAGTCAATTGATATTGTTTCTCTCTGGATGTTTCTATCTTCCTTTCCCTTCCTCTCTCTGAAATCAGTAAAAATTATATATGTATATTAAAAACAAAAAGATGACAAATGAATCAATTATATTCCCTGAATGTCATTTCCTCTCTCCCTCAGGGGCTCCTGATACTTTCTTTTTGGGGGATGAGGTGCTAACTTAAATAAATGACGCTTCAAGGGCACACACCTAGGATGCTCCCTAAAAAGATTGTCCACGGCGGTTTGACCTCTTGCGGAAAGCATAGGGAAATTGCACTGCAGGCCTTGCAGGAGTGGGAAGTGGCCAGTGTAGAGCTTGGGGCCTGACACCCTTCCAGCCTCCAGGAAACATAGAGATTATCCCTATTTTATAGAAGAGGCAGCTATACAGAGCACAAGGGACCTTATACTCTAATTCAAACTTCTGCCTCTATGGACTATTCTTTATGTCTTCTGTTTTGTCCAGTGAGTTTTCATTTTGGGGGATAATTTTATATTATATCCCCTCTGAACTGCAGTTCACTGTGGGATTCTAAATGTCTCATTCTGGCCTTGGGTGTTGGTGGGGTTAGTATACTGCCTTCCGTTTTTCTCATTTGGTTAATTTAGGGAAGGAGACAGAAACTACAATACAAATCCTGAAAAATCGGAGAGAGGAAAGAAAGGAAGACAGTGCCCCCTATTAGAAACCAGTTCTGAGAAATAGTACTCCCTGGGAAATGCTTTGTTCTCTGTGTTGCTCTGCCAGGATGAATTTTTAATTTAGAATCCTTCTGGATCCCACTCCGGATGATTAGCTCTGCTCCCTGTCCTGTTTTGCATTCTCGTTGGTCCTCCCGAGTGACGGGTAGGTTGGGTTGTGTCTTTGCAGGAAGAGAAGGAGAAGGTGCAAGCACAGAAGGAGGAAGTTCTTAGCCACATGAATGACGTGCTAGAGAACGAGCTCCAGTGTATTATCTGTTCAGAATACTTTATTGAGGTAATTATGAACAGTGGCTCCCTCGCGCCTGTCACTCTCCCGACCCTGGGAGCTCAGCTGCACAGGCTGCTGCTGCCATAGGGAAACATTCGGAAGAGCTTTTTCTTGTGGGAACTTCTTGTAGCTGACTTCAAAGTGATGTCTAGAGGTGGCCACTTCTCATTTGTTTTTGTAGTCTTCTTTAACTTTCCTGTCCCTTTTCCTATTTCCTTTGTTCTTGAGTATTTACTTGATATAATCAATACTTTTAGCTGCAATACAGCCTTTCTCTCAGTTGTTGGGGAGAAAACAGAGCCACGTGGCATTCGTTTTTGAAGAATCAGAATAAAGCTGCTCAGTAAAGTTACTCCTCACTATGAATGGGCGTGGTACTGAGAGTGGGCGTGCGGCACAGCCTTTAAACAGGGCGGTCATGTCATTGATGTGCGGGCCCTGGGAATTCAGCACACATGGAACATGTTTCAGGGACTCCGAGGCCTTGTGAAAATGGAACAGCTCTCTCCTACGTTACCAATAGTTACCTGTCATATTTTTGCACAGACTCTTATTTTCGCATATTGTACCATTTGTGACCAGTTCATCTTATACCACAAGTTTAAAATCAAGTTTTTAAATGACAGTGCTTTTCAGCTTCCTTTACAGAGGAAGTCACATATGGCACTGCTTCCTTTTTTCTGGTGGTCTTTATGAGGTTGAGTCTACTAGCCCCCTAAACACACTCTTCTGAGCAGACCTGTTTCTTTTGCTCTGGGTCCACTTTGACTTCGGGTCATAAATTTCCCCATAATTTCTAGTCATTTGATTCGGGTTTACAGACTCTACCAGGGGAAGACAGGAAAAGGGGCTTGGAACTGGGGGTGGGTTAGGCAACCTGGGGCTTCTGCACACACAAACCAGACTGACAACGTGGCCTGTGTTTTGTGTACTGCGTATTGCCTGACATTTTCTACTGGTCACCTCTTAAAGCCAGTGTTGGAAAGAGGTTTCCTTTTAATCAGACAGCTTTTAGTGCTGTTTATAAGAATTTACCTCCTATAGTAAACAGATTGTCTCCTAGTTGGCCTTTGGAACATACATTATTTCTGTGTCATTTGTCACTGCCATCCTAAAAGCAGGATGAAGACTTTTGAGCCTCAGAAAAGTTGTGTCTTAGGAGACATACATAAACAGGAGCAATGAAGATAATGGTTTATATTCTTGGGAATGAAAAGCACGACGAAAATGGGACCACTGGTCTGCTCAGCGGAACCCCTCAAACGACAGAGCTCCTCTGCTTCCTCCCTTTTCACAGGCTCAGTCACTCAGGCTCAGGCACTGGCAGGGAGCCATTACAGTTTTTCCATTTCCCCCCTTTTCTTCAGCCTTTTTAGTTGCCTTTTACATGTATTTTACTTTTTTGGTTTCTTTTGAATAGAGAGGACTCCTCCTACTATCCTATATACTGAATTTTCTGTGTGTATTCACTCCCCTTTCTATATTAAAATTGAGGTTCTAATTCCCCATTAGCAAGACACATATTTGTTTTCCATAAGAGAATTAGTGATGTACTTGTACCAAATATTCACTCGCTTACTAGTCCTTCCGGTGTCCGATGATATTTGTTTGCAAGGTAGCTAACCCATGTTGGCAGTGGCCTAAGTTGGTGGAACCAGACAGACAGCCTCCTGGGGCCTGAGTCTATGAATTTAACTTTTGAGAAAGAAAATAAATCATCTAACTTATAGCTTAAAATTTCCCATCCCCTGCCCAGCCAGGGTTGCTCAGTGGTTGAGGTCGACCCATGCACCAAGAGGTCACTGATTCAATTCCCAGTCAAGGCACATGCCCTGGTTGTGGGCTCAATTCCCAATAGGAGGCAGCCTATCAATGTTGATGTTTTTCTCTCTCTCTCTCCCTTCCTTTCTCTATAAAATCAATAAAAACATTTTAAACATTTTCCAGCCCCCACAATGGTTCTGGTACCTTTTGTAAGCTTTCTAGAAAAGATTATGGTTAAAAACCCACTTGGTCTTGCTTAGCTTTGAGATCACACCCACCCTGAGAAAGTTAACCTGACAGTCCTGATGTGTGTGTTCACATTCCCATTGCAGGCTGTCACCTTGAACTGTGCCCACAGTTTCTGCTCCTATTGTATCAATGAATGGATGAAGAGGAAGGTAGAATGTCCCATTTGTCGGAAGGACATCAAGTCCAAAACCCCCTCCCTGGTTCTGGACAATTGCATTAGTAAAATGGTAGATAATCTGAGTTCGGAAGTAAAAGAACGACGAACTGACTTAATTAAGAGACGTAAAGGTGAGTGGTTATGTACAAGGTGAGTGCCCTCAATGAAGCACTTACTGGTTGGGGAAGAGAGTCAGATGAAGAAGATGTGGAAGAAGGGGACAAGTAAAGGAGTTAGAGATAATGTGTGAGAAAGAGTTGAAGTAGCATTCACTCCCTTATTTGAGCAACGGGAAAGGGGGCGCTTAGTGTATGTGCCTTGGTTATGGGGGTAAAAGATGTGATTAGAAACAGATGGTCAGTCAGTTTGCTGTATTGATCACTAGATGGTGCTGTTGTTCAAGACAGTTTAGTTCTGTCCAGGTGTAAAAACCCTTGGGTTGGGTATACAGTCAATTATAAATCGGACGTGTACAAGTCAGAGATTCACAACTTGAATGCCTGAAGGAAACACATATACAGGTTCTCTCTGTGATAGTCACAGCTTAATTACACAAATTGGGCATAATGTTAAACCAGAGGCAGATAAGTTTAAGCCTGCCATGTTATCATTGGGGGTGCTAATATGTTTACCAGCAAGTCTCCGAGTTGGAGGGAATTTGGTAGAGATTGGGGAAGGGAGGGGTGAATTTCCCCAACGAACCAGGCTTCCATCGTGAACTCCTGCTTATTTAACGAGTGACCTCATCACCCCTGCTGCCTGCTCTGCTGCGGGTTGCAGAGCTGCTCTGCTTACGACTTGAATGGCCTTTGGCAAAAGGATATGTCCTGGGGCAAAGCACCAGGAACTCAATGGATAAGAAGGTTGGTTGTTGTGCAGTGATGAGTGCATAGAAGCAGGGTGGACTTGATCATCACTAAGTCCCTTTAATAACCTAGTGTAGCACTGCCTCATGAGAAAGCTGCAGAGCCTACGTGCTGTGATACCAATTGGCTGCACATAAAGGCCTATCAGAGAAGAGCCAGGAGTTTGCTGCCATTCCAGGTACTTCCCACCACCTGGCCATGGGAATCCATATTGGCGTGTGCCTTTGGATGTACCTTTCCCTAAGTTCAGAGAAGCTGAAGCAATAGGATCTTCCATCCACTGCTTCCTTTCTCCTAGCCCTCCAGCAGATAGCAGCCACTTTGAGTAGGACCAGGAATCTGATGCTGATTTGCGAGCAGCTGTGGCATGAGACGCCCTCAGGTGGTCAGCTACAGCAGAGGCAGCGAGCCTGTCAGAGCCGGGGGGTGCCGTGCTGAACAGGAGTGTTCTTGAGCCTGTTACACTCAAGGAAGATATTCTGACCTGTGCCCCGTTTTAAGCCCCCAGAAATTGTTTTTTACCTCCCAGGAGCCATTGATTCTGGCAGAATCCCATCGTTCCTCCTCTCCACCTGCCTCCTTCCATAAGCATGTGCAGGAACACTGTACTACAGGCCAGGATACAATGGTCACTGAGGCACCGTCTGTGGGGGAGGTAGAGAGGGACGCAGGTAGTATGACAAATTCTACAACGGCGCTAGGAAACTGCCGAGAAGAGGCACTCACGTCGGCCTGGGCAGGTGGAGTGCGGGAGAAGCTTCACGCAAGTGCCTTTTGAATGAGTTCAAGGTTCCCTAAGGGGCAGCTTTCCAAGCAAAGCACAGAGGTTTGAGAAGCAGTGTCTTGTTCCTAGCAGTGCCCCCTCATGTCCACACCAGGTGGAATGTCTTCGTGGTGCCGAGCAGCGGGTCTACTGGGCCATTGCGAGTGCCTTCTGTTTGCTTTCCTCTTTCCTTTGGGTGGGAGCAGGGACCTGGGCACCCAGAGCTGACCAGGCTCAGCCTTTGAGCTGAAGTGTGCTGGGACTGTCAGCAGGGGGGAGACACCCAAGTACTTTCTTCGTCCAGCCCATTGACTAGGTTTCTTCTCGAAAGTTCAAGCTCAGTAGACGGCTTCATGCAGCATTGGAAAGGGAAAGAATAGCCAACTCCCTTTTCTCTCCAAAGGCTAAAGAGGGTATCTCTACCTTCTGGTAACCGCAGAGCTGCACCAGAAGCCGAGCGGCCTCCCCTGGTGGCACGGCCGAGCCGTTCTGGCAGCCGCCTGGGTTTCTGCAGTTATCACAGTGCGTGCAGCTGTGAGGTTTCCTCTAGAGACAGCGAAGGCTCTGGCCTGGCTAGGGAAACGTGCCTGAGCGTCCGCAGCTCCACCGGTCTGCGGTGTGGGATTTAGCGAAAGTCTCATTTCAGATACCAACCTTCCTTGCCAGCAGAAAGCTGGTTTAATCCCCAGTGCATGGGAATTTTAAAAAGGACCAAACTTGGGCTCTGGGAGCTCGGGTCGGCAAGCCTGCCTGTCATTGTCAAAGGGCTCTTTTCCTCCTGCAGGGGTTGCTCTTAGCACGAGTTCCGAGAGGGAGACCTGCCTCTCTGGCCACGTGGGGCTCATCCCACCGAGAGCAGCCCCACCTAGGCCTCCCTGGCTGGTCGTTGTCTTCACGTTCCATGTCCCATGGGAGGCGCAGTGCCTCCTGACTGACGAGCCATTGGTCCCTCGTAAACTCCGGGTGGCCAGATGATAGAGGAGAGAGAATAGAGAGAGAGAGAATATTGAAGCAAGGGTGCTCTGGAGCTGGTGCTAGCGCATGAGTAATTGTAACTGGCCCGGAAGCTGACGGGAGGTTTGCCTGCAGGGAAGACGTTTACCCCCTGCGGAGGCTCCCTCCCCTGTTACTCTGTTCTTCAGTGTTTGTTGGTTGACGAGAGTGTTAACTTCCCGCTTTTAGCTTTCCCCAGCAGTTTCTCTGGGTTGGACTCAGAAAAGAAGAAAGCAAATTTTCTAGAAATAAAATCCTGTTGGTCCTTTAGGACAGTGATTTCCAGTCCAGGGGCTTTTTCAAACCACATTCCCCAGCTCCCTTGATACTATCATATTGAGCCGAGGCTAGTGAGAGTGCCATGGCCTTCAGGTGAGCTGAGGTGGGGAGAGAGGTTCATGAGCCACAGCTTTCCGGAATCCAGAGGTTGAGGGTCTCCAGGAAGATCTGGCCAGGTCAGACCTGAGCCGCTTCCCGTAGCTAGCTGGAGGGTGGTCCAGGCATGGGACGCAGGAAACTGGTAGTCTCTGAAGAGAGTGCCTGCCTGCCACCTGGCAGGCCGTCCCTGATAGTGCCATCGTCCCTTGCTGAAAGAGAGCCCAGTAAAGGCGTGTGTGAGGAATGGCAGAGTTGACTTCATCCAGAGAGAATACTTGTTGGCAAGTACTTTTAATCCACCCAGTCCTGCTCCTAGGAAGTCAGGAGGGTCTATGCATGAAGTCAGGATGCCTATCTGGCATAGGATGGTGTTTATCTAAGGGACATAGCTCTCAGCAAGGGTAGCATGGGGTGGGGTGTCCACCTGCATGCATCCAAATAGTGTGTAACACTGGACTCTAAAAAGTTTGACTTAAAAAAAATTTATCTTTTGCAAAATTGTCATGGGATAGAAAATTGGCAGGCTTATTTTTAGAAGTTTTTTTTTCTTTATAGTCCAGAACCACCCTCCATTTTTTGCCCCTCCTTTTATATATTTTTTTCTAAATTGAGATTTTTTTTATTTCTCTCCTGAGGATACATTTTTATTGACTTTTAGAGAGAGAGGAACAGTGAGGGGGGGGGTGGAGAGGGAGAAAGGGGAGAGAGACAGAGAAAGAGAGAGAGAGAGGAACATTGATCGGTTGCTTCTGTATGTGCCCTGACGGAGATTGAACCCACAGCTAGGTATGTGCCCTGACCAGAATCAAACCCGAAACCTTTTGGTATTCGGGACGATGCTCCATCAAACTGAGCCACCTAGCCAGGGCTTTTTTCTTCTTTTTTTATTGTTGACACTATTACAAATGTCCCCATTTACCCCCCCTCTACCCAGCCCCCGCACCCCCTTCCCTCTGGCCAGAACCACACTGTTGTCTGGGTCTATGGGTTATGCATATATGTTTTTGGCTAATCCTTTCATCTTCTTTCATCCAGCTCCCCACTCCCCTCAGACAGTTGTCAGATGTTCCATGTATCCATGCTTGTGGTCTATTTTGTTTGTCAGTTTATTTTGTTCATAAGGTTCCACATATAAGTGAGATCATATGGTATTTGTCTTTCTCTGACTGGCTTATTTCACTTAGCATAATACTCTCCAGGTCCCTCCATGCTGTCTCAAAGGATAACAGATCCTTCTTTTTTTACGGCTGTGTAGTATTCCATTGCATAAAAGTACTATAGCTTTTTGGGGGGGTTTTGTTGTTGTTGTTAAAAATATATTTTATTGATTTTTTACAGAGAGGAAGGGAGAGGGAGAGAGAGTTAGAAACATTGATGAGAGAGAAACATCAATCAGCTGCTTCCTGCACACCCCCTACTGGGGATGTGCCCGCAACCAAGGTACATGCCCTTGACTGGAATCGAACCTGGGGCCCTTCAATCCGCAGGCCGACACTCTATCCACTGAGCCAAACCGGTTAGGGCAGTACTATAGCTTTTTGATGTACTCATCTGCTGGGCACTTGGACTGTTTCTAGATCGTGGCCATTGTAAACAATGCTGCTATGAAGCATATATTCTTTCTGATTAGTGTTTTGGGATTCTTAGGATATATTTCCAAAGTGGATCACTAGGTCAAAACGCAGTTCCATTTTTAATTTTTTAAGGAAATGCCATAGTGTTTTCCACAGTGGCTGCAGCAGTCTGCATTCCCTTTTCTCCACATCCTCGCCAGCACTTGTTGTTTGTTGATATATTGATGGTAGCCATTCTAACAGGTGTGAGGTGATACCTCATTGTTTTAATTTGCATTTCTCTGATGATCAGTGACTTTGAGCATTTTTTTCATGTCTCTTGGCCATTTGTACATCCTCTTTTGGAAAAGTGTCTATTCAGTCCATTTGCCCATTTTTTAATTAGATTGTTTGTCTTTCTGCTGTTGAGTTGTATATGTCCTTTATATATTTTGGAGATTAACCTCTTATCAAATGTATTATTGGTGAGTACAATGGGTTCCTTTTTCATCTTGTTGATGGTTTCTTTTGCTGCCCTCCTTTTTTCCTTCCCTTCTCCTCCTCTTTTGTCTCCTATTGTTCTTCCTTTCCTTGTCCCTTAAGTGGTGTCTGCCTCGTCGCCCTTATTGGCATCTCAGATTGCACAGTTGGGGCCCTGCCGGCTTGGCTCAGTGGTTGAGCATAGACCTGTGAACCAGGAGGTCACAGTTCAATTCCCAGTCGGAGCACACACCCGGGTTGCAGGCTTGATCCTCAGTGTGGGGTGTGCAGGAGGCAGCTGATAATGATTCTCTCTCATCATTGATGTTTCTGTCTCTCTCTCTCTTCCTTCCTCTCTGAAATCAATAAAAATATTTTTTAAAAGATTGCACAGGTGGAAGGGACAGGGGCAGCATGGGAACTGTTCACCCAGTGGCGCAGGTACTATGATCTTAGAAGTCAGCTTCTAAGACATGAATTGGAATAATGGAGTAGCCATCAGAGTCTCCGAGCCTCGCATTGCTTGTTGACTGTGTAGTCCTTGAGGTTTCTGGATGGTCTCCTTCCATCTGGAGGTAAAGCCTGTCTGACTAGTGCTCTGCGGTGGAGTGTCTTCTCTCCTTCACCGGAAGCTGCCACCTCACCGCAGGCCCCGCACAAGCTTTCACAGCTTAGGGGTTGTGCCTTCCTACAATGATGGTCTTTCGGTGCACCCCAAATGCGTACATGGCTGGGTTTGAGGGAGAGACCAGGCTGGAGAAGAGACCAGGCTGACCTTTGCTTACCTGCCTGCAGAGTCAGGAACTCTGGTGAGCACCGCCCACCAGCACCACCACCATCACCACCACCACCACGTTGTACTGAGGGCGAGACCAGTGCTTGCTGGCCAAGGCTTGCCCACCAGCCGGAGAGAAGGGCCCAGGGGAGGAACCTGAGCGCACGCGAGAGCTTCAGGAGAAGTAAGTGAGCAGCTCCGGTCGGTGGGGGTCCAGCAGGAGGGACTTCCCTCACGTGTTGCTGTTTTCCGCAGCAGAAGTTCCTCCTGCTTTTTTGGTTTTGTTTTCTGTAACGATAAAACAGTTCTTTTGGCTCCCTAAAAAATGGATCCTCTCTTCCCGCTAACGTGCACCTTTAAATGGGCTTTTCAGACAGACTTGCAGGAGCCTCTTATTGTGGGAGACCATTGTGTGACTGGAGCGCAGTGTCACTACCCAAAGCTGCTCCTCCTGGGGGGTTCCTTGGTCCCGGCACTTACGGCGAGCAGCGCCGAGTATTTTTAGAGCAAGCTCAGATAAGTGGGTGTTCTAGATGTCCATGACCCGTCATGGAAACCGTTTCCTCCTGTCCTTCCCCCATGGAACCCCGTAGGATTAGGTCCATCACCACTGAGGCATCTCTGCATCAGCTGCACTCTCTCCT
Source organism: Cnephaeus nilssonii (assembly GCF_951640355.1). Taxonomy (NCBI): domain Eukaryota; kingdom Metazoa; phylum Chordata; class Mammalia; order Chiroptera; family Vespertilionidae; genus Cnephaeus; species Cnephaeus nilssonii. The sequence continues at coordinate 90,215,692 of NC_137080.1, read as the reverse complement.
GTCCAGGCGCCTGTTGCTGTGGCTCCTGTTTCTGGCCAGGGCTCCTGCTTGAACAGCCTCCTGCTTTTCTACCCTGGAGAGTTTGGACCTTTTTTTGTTTTTTTACTTTTGGCCCATGAAACCTGAACCAGAACCAACCCCAAAGAAACTGCTCTTCGCTTCCTTCCCCTGGACCTTTCCTCTTTCTCAGTACCTACTGTCCGGCGCTGGAATGGAAGTGGGCGGGCACTGCAGCCTGCCCTCGTGGAGCGGAGCTTTGGGTCCCGACGCAGGGCCTGGCCGGCTGTAGTAACGCCACAAGAGAGATGAATGGTGCTAGGCCGAGGCCCGGGACGGCAGAGAAGTGAAGGGACGTGGAAGGGGGATGGTGCGGATCACCGGTAAAGGGGCTAAAAACAAGAAAGCAGGGAGTGCTGAGGGCTGACACAGTGCTGAGGGGCGGGGCTGCGGAGTGCTGGAGAGCGGGTTGAGCAGTGAGGCTGGTGGACCGTGAAGGGTCCGCAAGATTTAGACGGGGGGGGCATGGGAAAACTATAGATTTTGGGTGGAGCTGTGACTGTCCATGTTACACTTTTCTGGATAGGTCAATGGGGCTGCCGTGAAGATGATACATGGTGAGGGGGACAAGAACAGAGGCAGCGGCTCTGGCCAAGGATGCTGGCTGGGCCAGAGAAGTAGCAGTGGGGATGCCGCGAGTGGCTGGGCTTGCGCATGGTACAGAGGGTAGAATCTGCAGGTTTGTGGAGCTGGTTTGCTGTGAGGAACGAAGGAGCTCAGAGTTGCGGATCACTCCGGTTTCTGTCGGGCGGTGGGGCGATGATGGTGCATTTGCTGAAATAAGGTGCAGGTTGTCAGGGAGGTGAGTTTAGTTGTAGACTAGTTGTTTAGACCAAAGTGAGTTGAGAGTGCCTGAGGGCATTTGAATATGTGGACCTGGAGCCCAGAAGAGTCTAGATTTGGGGATCCTGTCTGGGTGGTCAGAGCCCAGAGCAATGCCAGCATGGAAGGTGCAGGTGGTGGAAGAGGTGGGAAAGGGGGGCGTGTGGGACAGGCAACAGAAGACATCGGAGTGGTGTGCTTTGAGCCTTCCTGACGCCACCCTTAGCCCTTATTACATTCTAGACATCTCCCTATTTGTTTATTTCAAATACTTACAATACTGAAATCGTATTTGTTAGTGTGTTCTTGCCCCTCGATTTGTAAACAGGTCAGGGGTGTGTCTGTCTGTGTGTGGTCTGAGGCCTGGGGGAGTGTTTGGCAGGTCTCCAGTGAATGCACGTTATGAGTGGCCGGGAGCTGAGGGGTGGGCGGTGTGGCTGCGGCTGAGAAGGTAAGGACGGAAAAGTGCCCTTTGGACAGAGCAGGCATCGTGGGCACTGGCCGGGTCAGCAGCCAGTTTGCATTGAATTGTAGAATGAGTATGGGCTAAAGTAGACAAGAGTAAGTTTAACAAGTTCTTCAAAAAATGGGCTACAAGTGTGGGAGCTACCTAGAGAAGGCCATGGTTGGGAAGGACGCCAGGGTAAAGGAATTTTTGAAGACGTGAGAGATTTTAGCATGTCACTTGCTGATTGGAAGGAGCCTGGAGAGGGGTGCTGGGGAGCCGGGATAGCGGACAGGGACAGTTCCTAGGAAGGCGGGAGGGAGGAATTAGTCTTTAAAGCAGGAGGGTACATCCTGTTTCCTAGAGAGAAGGGGACAATGTGGGAGGGCAGGCAAGGAAATGTGCTTAAGAGAGTCAAGAGCATTTCTGTGCTGTGGCTTCTTCACTTTTCTGTGAGCTGTCAGGTGAGGCCCTTAGCCGAGAGGAAGGGACATGCACGGTTCTCCCAGCTCTCCAGGGCTGCCCGTCCCAAGGCCTACCACCTCGAAGGCTGCCCTGAAGTGGGAGAACAGTAACTTTTACAATCCTTGCAATCCTACCCAAGTGTTCCGGACCTCAGTCTCAAGGAAGGGGGTTTCCTTGGTGGCTGTCTTGTGCCCTCAGGATAGGCCAGGATTCCTGCTTCTCCATGAGGAGGCAGAAGTTATCGGAAAAGACTGGAGGCCAGCAAATAGCCCCTCCCACCCCATCCTCCTGGGTATCGGAAGAACTCCCGCCTCTCCCTCCAGTCACTGTGGATGCAAGTCCCTCCTTCCTTCAACAAATACTTATTGAGGGCCAGCTTTGTGCCAGGCACTGTTCCAGGTGCAAGGAATAGAAAGAGAAGTGAAAATCTAATAGTTAGTACTATGGAGAAAAACAGCAAGGCTCGGGAGTGATGGGGAAAGCGTCGGCAGTTTTTGCTGGAGTAGTCAAGGAAGGCGTCACCAAGGAGGTAGCATTTCAGTAAAGCTCTGCAGGAAGTGGCCGCTGCACTGGGGGAGAGTGTCCCACAGGGAGGGACTAGAAGGAAGTGTGCTTGGGGTTGCTTGGAGTGTTGGACGAATAGTAAGGAGGCCAGGCGGCTACAGTAGAGTGAGTGACCGGGAGAGGAGGTGAGGTCAGGAGGTGGGCAGGAGGCAGTCGTGTGGGCCTGATAGGCCATCGGAAGGCCCTTGACTTTGCTCTTACTCTGGGGGAAGTGAGGAGCGGGCTTTGAGCAGAGTGACATGATCTGACCTGTTTTCTCTTTGCAGGGGCTGGTCTGTGGGGAGGAGATGGAGGGTGGCAGTAAGGAGGCCAGAGAAGGCACATCTGGCAGTTCATCTTCTATTTCTCTTCTCTTTCTCTCCAAAGCAGAGAGATTGTTGTGAAGACTGTGCTGCAGGGGCCTTTGAAAGACTGCCAGGCCATGGAGCACGGGGGGTCTCGAGGCTCCTCTGTGGACTCTGGGCTGCGCCGGGACAGAGCGTGGGAGAACCACGTGAGACAGAGTCTAAGTAGGAAGTTGTCCGTCACGAGCCTCCCATACTGGCCAGCCCGCTGACCGTCATCTGAAGCACCCTGTACCCACCACCCTCCGGCTTCCGGGTACTAGACAGCTCTGCCTCACTGCGTGTCGAATGGTTATGTAGTTCCGTTTGCTCTTTTAAATTTGTTGTTGTTTTGTTACTGTTTTGGTGCCTCTGCTGACCTTTGTTCCGGACAGCTTGAATGTACCCCTGTGGCTGCCCCTGACACGAAGGCGGCCTCTATTTGAGAGGATGGCACACTCCTTGTGAAAACAAGATGTCGTTTCCTGGAAATAAAATGTAAAACTTAACAGTTGCTCGGCTGGGCTTTGGTGTATTTGTCTTCCTTCCCTTCCAGCTCCCAGACAGTCTCACAGGTAAACACTGGCAGCTCATAAATTGCAACCAAGGAAGCGATTGTATCAGAAGATAGACTCGGTGAACGTCAGCCCCGGAAGCCAGGCCCCAGGTCATGGCCATCGCAGATGGGCTCTGTGAAGACCCTGATGTTGCGCTTCCTTTTCATTCCAGAGCTGGGGCACTGCTTCCCTGGCTTTGGGATGAGGTGGCTTCCCTTCTTCAGCTGGGGTTTGGAAGTAGTTTCCAAGTCTGTTTTACTCAGTGTCAGAAAACACGAGTAATGCTTTTATGTGTGTGTGTTTAAAAAAAAGTAGAAGTCATCTCTCTTGCTACCTCCTAAGCAGAAAGAAAACAGTTTGAAATTTGGGAGGGAGAAGCTTGGGAAAATCTGTGGTACCCTTGGTTACCAGTGATGAGAATGAGGGACAATACAGGAAGTTGAGGGGTAGTCGTTAGAAGCAAGGAGCTATTAGTATTGTGAACTGCATTGTGTCAGGCAGTGATTTGCTTCTGGGTGGAAAGGGATTTCTCCTTTACCTTGTTATGCCTACCTGGAGAATCGTTCTTTGTAGTTTTCATAAAGGATTGGAAGCTATTGACTGGACAACTTTTAGGCTGGTAGGTTTTCTCCTTTGTTGAGTATACTGTGAATTGGGATACTGGAGTCCCTTGTCTTCAATTCCGCCTGTCTCACCAAGTGTACTGATTGATTACTGGTTTAGTCAAGGAAGAAGTAAATAAACATAGAAAACAATACTACAAAAACATCCATCATAACCACATGGTAAAAATTCTGGAGAAACAGGGAAAAAAGATTATTACCATCTTGATGTGATAATCTCCTATTTATCCTATATATGTACAGACAGTCCTCGGGTTACGTCACACTCTTAAGTACGATGTTTCATGGTTAACCTCGCCATCTCCCATTTATTTATTAAAAAAAAAAAAAAGTTCCGACATTTCGACGTATGTATATATGTGCTTTACAAGCAAAGGTCAGGAATTGTTCTCTCTCTCTTAAATTTTTTTACTGTTTCACTTCATTACTGCTGTGTATGTGCTTCATGTGAGTGACGTAGGTGCTTATATAGGTGGGTTCCTACTTACGGCGAAAATCGCGTTACGTCGCGCTGTAGGAACGGATCTCTGATGTAACCTGAGGACCTACTGTATTTTGTTTATGTGATTACATGGGCATATACTAGTATAAATGTTGACTTATTCTTTTTTAAATTGATTTTAGAGAGAAGAGGCAGGGAGAGAGAGAGAGAAAGAGAAACATCAATGTGAGAGAAACATTAATCAGTTGCCTCCTGTTGGGGATTGAACCCGAAACCTGGGTATGTGCCCTGACCAGGAATCGAACCTGCCACCTTTCAGTGTATGGGACAATGTTCCAACCAACTGAGCCACATCAACCAGGGCTACTTAGTTCATTTTTTAAGTTCACATATCATAATCACTTTTAAGAGTAGAGATATACTTTTTAAAACATTTTTTGTAAGAGTTTATTTAAGCAAAACTGACAAATGCCAGGGAGCAAGATCTCAAATGCTCCCCAGATACACACTTGAATGGGTGGTATGGTCACATGGTTTGAAATGGGAAGTACAGAGAACCCAGAGTGAAAAGCCTGTCCGTCTGCCCCGTGACCACCTCCCTGCACGGAGGCGGAGTGCCCACTTGCCCGTGTGTCCTTCCAGAGATCGCCTCTCCACAGGCAGATGCGCATGTGTGCTCTCTTCCTTTCTTCTGCACAACTGGTCATAAACTGCACATTATTCTTACCTTGCTTTTGGCGCTGACTCCATGTCAGTACCTGAGGAACTTCCTCTGTCTTTGTTACAGCTGCCAATCATCCCATCGTGTGTTTGTACCATAATTGTCTTTCCAGTCTGTTTGTGACCTAGGTTGCTTCAAACCCTTGACTCTTTTTTTCATATAGCTCCCAAGAAAGTTCTATTAAATAAATCTCGGAATATATCCTTTTAAGTAAAACAACAAAAGTAACGACAAAAAGTATATATAGAACCCATAAAGTAAAGAAGGAAAATCTGGAAACCCACATGCTGGGAGCTCTCTCTTAAAACCAATGCGCCTTCTATCTGTTTCTTCGAAAAAAGATTTACAGATAAAACTTTTTCTAAACGTTTGTTAGGAATAGTCTTGTAAGTCTGGTTCCATGATAGTCTGTAATGTAACTACTTCCACCTGAAGGCCCAACAATCTGCACTGAAATAAGAATGAAATCAGGTAGGCTTCCACAATTCCACAAAACCCATTGCCCGGGTAAAATTGATCTGCTCCCCACCATCCAAGAAAAAGACAGTGCAGCCGCCACTTTGTATGAGCAGCCATTTACTTTGTGACAAGAGATGAGCTTGAGAAAATTAACTTCAAAAATATGTTTCATTGCCCTGAAATTATGTTGGGTGCTAGAAAACACAGCTATGAGCACATGAGCTCTTTATTGATAAGGCTGACTGGCTCTTGCGTAGCGTTGTTTATTCTTTACGTATTTACATGTCCCACTTTGAGGTCCTCACACTTGTCTCCTTGCCCCCAGTGGTGATGGCGGCCACCCTCCAAGGTCCCGTGGTGACTGACACGAGCCACAGGACACCCATACCGAGGACCAGTGCGTCCACTCCTCACTGGACAGGGCTGCAGTCAGCACCCTTATACACACGTCACCAGAGGAAAGATCTCCGAGAAGAAACACCTGGACCCAGCCTGAAAGCCTTCTGCAGGACTGACCATTCTCTCCCCGGGCGCCTGGACACAGTGACTGGCATCCTCTCCCTTCAGAACACCACATTCCTCTCCAGTGAGCCACACGGGTGAAGAGTGAGCTCTTGCCCTGGCCAGTGTGGCTCAGTTGGTTGGGCATTGTCCCGTGCGCCAAAGGCTTGCCGGTTCGATTCCCAGTCAGCAGGGCACATGCCCGGGTTTCGGGCGCGATCTTGAATTCCAGCCCTGCCATTTGTAACTGTGTGGCATTGGGCAAGTTACTCAACCTCTCTGAGTCTCAGTTTCTTTACGTCTGAAATACTCTGATGTGCTATTGTGAAGGCCCAAATAATTTTTCCAGTTACTGCACTGCTCAAAGCCAAACCTGAGTGTTCTATTTTTAAAAGACTCAAACCAAAAATTAACTCCAACTTTTGCATTATTTCTCTGAGCTACAGTATGTTCTTTCCCTGGAGAGATTTCTGATATTAAACATCATCTACATTTTGCTTGCCTAGAAAAATACATGGTAACTTCTGCCTTGCAGCACCAAACCCCAGTATAGCTAAGCCCCACCACTGTGCAGAGGGCTCTAATTAGAGGCATGTTCTCTACCACAGGGCTCTGAGAAACTGGGTAAAGAGGGTTTGCTTCAGATTCTGGCTTTATTAAGCAGATGAATGCGCCAGCACGCTCTGTGAAGCGCTTTGCAGTGAGTGGCAGGTGTCCCATATCCATCTGATTACGTTAACCTAGAAAGGGCCCGCTCTGCCTCTAGGCGAGCTTCATCCCAGCAGTCAGTCTGCCAGGGCAGGGACTCTGCCCTTTGTGGGTTGGGTAGCTGGATACCCATCCTCTGTTCTTCTGATTGGAAGCTGCTGGGGGTTTTTTGGTTTTTTTTTTTTTAATAGAAAGACTCAAATCCGCTCATTATCTCCAGCCCTTCTCTTTCACTACTTTTTCCTCCTCTGAACAATGATTCAGGCAGTCACCATAGCTGCAAGTGCCTGGGATGGCAGCTCTCTCCAACTGCCTGTTTGCTTTTGACAGCCTGACGGGAGAGCACCTTCCCACTGCCGATCTAAGGATAACCTAGGAACTCGCTGGAACTCTCGGTTTAAGAGAAGGCACTGGCATTGTGGTCCCAACCTAAGAAGATGAGGAGAATCCTGGAATGACTGTGCCTTGCCCAGAAATGCAGGCTTGTTACCCTGTCTTGAGCAGCTTGCTGCTATTGGTTACAGTAGCCCAAGGGCTTGCTCTTCTGAACACCAATTAGCTTCTTGCAAAGAAAGAAAACTTCCCATGTGGTCAACCCTTCCTGATTTTTCCATAAATGGGGACTGAAGCAATAGACGTCGGGGCTCCTGGGGAGAAGATGGGATCTGGTGCTGATGGAAAATAATGAGCTGCTTTGTGCTACTGATTCTGCAGTGTATTTATTTTTATTTATTTAATTGATTCTTCAGTTTGTTTTTTAAAATATAGTTTTATTGATTTCAGAGAGGAAGGGAGAGGGAGAGAGAAATAGAAACATCAAGGATGAGAGAGAATCTTTGGGCCTCCTGCACGCTCCCCTCCCTCCCCCTACTGGGGATCAAGCCCACATCCCAGGCATGTGCCCTGACTGGGAATCAAACTGTGATCTGGTTCATAGGTCAGCGCCCAACCATTGAGCATCACCAGCTGGGCAATTCTGCAGTTTAGAAGCGCACATGGATCCTAAGGGCTGGGCCTGTAGTAGGTGCTCAATAAATACTCAGATGCTAGAATTCCCCAAACAGTACCCACGATGGGTTATCAGAGTTCATTAATCTCCAAGCAGTATAACCCAGATTCCCAATTCAGATCCAATTTCCAGACCCACTATCCCTGCTGAGCACTTCCTTTCAGTTCTGCGAATACTTTTATCTGGTGTGAATTTTTTGTCATATAGCAGCCAAATTCTGAATTCTGGATGTTTCAAATAAATTCAATTCAGCAATGGTTTTTTGTGTTTTTTTTTTAAATATATTTTATTGATTCTTTACAGAGAGGAAGAGAGAGGAATAGAGAGTCAGAAACATCCATCAGCTGCCTCTTGCACCCCCCCCCCCCACCGGGAATGCGCCCGCAACCAAGGCACATGCCCCTGACCGGAACCGAACCCGGGACCCTGAGTCCGCAGGCCAACGCTCTATCCACGGAGCCAAACCGGCTTCGGCTCAGCAATGGTTTTTGGATGCCCATTCTTTACTAGGCACTATTCTAGATGTTTAGGGTATGGCATCTAACAAAACAAAAAAGGTATTGTGAACCTCCTTTCTAGTAGAGGTCAAAAGGTCAAAAGCTTCCCACAAGGTTTTATTAGATTCTGTGGGAGTGGTTCATCAGTGTGTCCTCACATTCACAAACTCCAGGCCACACCAAGATGTAAAGGCGGCATCTCACACCTCCAGGGCCTGGGGTGCCCGAGCCTTCTCAGTCTGCCGCCCCTCCTACCTCCCCTTAGGATGTAGGGACCAGCTCTCTGGAGATGAACTCTCCTGGGCCTCTACTCAGCTCTCACCAGGGGCCTTCAAGGCATCCCTGAGGCAGTTTGGGCCCTCAGCATGGAGGACAGGCCCCCAAGATCCCCTCCTCACCACACAAGAACCCCGTGAGTCCTGTGTATGCCGGCACCAGGAGCCCCAGACCGCAGGGAGCCTCAGGTGACACGCCAGCCCCGGGGAGACAGTCACGTGTTTCTGCAGTGAATATTGACACCACCCCTAACTAGGTGATGGATGGGACTGGTCAGGTTTTCAGGACATTCTAAAGCAAATGGGTTTGTCACCTCTTCAATTCATTCTCTTCCTTTCACAAACTCAGGGTAAGCCTGGGACAGTGAATGTTCCAGAAGCTAAAGGAGGTGAGAGACAAGAGGGAATGGAAGGATCTCCCTGAAATATTAGGGAGGAGAGAGAGAAGTACTTCCTGAACCTCACCCTCTTGCAGGCGACCTGGCTCACAAGCAGCTCCCTCAGAACACACAGACCACACATCTTGAAATCCAGGTCTTGGACAGAATGCACAGGTATTCAGGCCTTCCCTCTTCCCAAAATCTTTCAGTAGCTCTCTAAATAACCCCTGCTCATTGCTCTTTCCCTCTCTAATCCATTTTCCACACCGGATAACGTGACTTTCTGAAATATATGTTAGATTATGTCTCGGCCACCTATGTCTCTGCTTAAGCCAAATGATTTAAAATTTCTAAACCTTGCCCGGCCGGCGTGGCTCAGTGGTTGAGTGTCAACCTATGAACCAGGAGGTCACTGTTCGGTTCCTGGTCAGAGCATATGCCCGGGTTGTGGGCTCAATCCCCAGTGCGGGCGTGCAGGAGGCAGCCAGTCAATGATTCTCTCTCATCATTGATGTTTCTATCTCTCTCCCACTCTCCTTTCCCCTCTGAAATCAATAAAAATGTATTTTAAAAAATTCTAAACCTCAGTTTTCTCATCTGTGAAATGGGGATAACAACACCTAACTCATGGAAGTTGTGAAGGTTAAATGAAACTGTAGCATAGTGCCTGGCACATGGAAAGAGCTCGCCAAATGTTTGCTGTTATTAACATTATTGATAGTGCAGAGAACTTAGGTTGCCCACACTGCAAAATAACCCTGTCGTCTAGAGGCCATGAGTATTGGCGGGGGAGTCAGACATACCTGAGTTTGAATTCCTGCTCTATGTTACCATCCATATGAGCTTGGGCAAGTCCATTAATCTATCTTCTAATTTCCTTTCCAAAAAAAAAAAAAAGATAATAAAGTATTTCCTGCCAGGGTTTTTGTTAGGATGAAATGAAATAATGTGTGCACATCAGAATTAGGTTAGGCTAATCCAGGGCCCTGGAAAAAGCCCCTCCCCCTTTCAAGAAGCTGAATGGAGGCTCTATTGTTATTAAAGACTCCGGGTTCTTTCTTTCTCCTTTACCATCTTAGTGGTTGCCTAATAATCCAAGACAGCAAGTACCCGGGAAATTCTAAAACTTCCCAGAAGCTCTAACAACTTCTACTTATACCTCAGGAGCCAGAACATAGTATATGGTAACACCTAGCAAGGGAGGCTGGGATTATAGGTTTTCCACTTGACAAATTGCCATCCAGAATGAAATAGGGTTCATCAAGTAAGTGAGCCTTCTGCCAAAAGCCACATGAGTGAGATTGGAAGTGGATCTTCCCGCCCAGTCAAGCCTTTAGTTGGTTGTAGTCCCGGCCAACAGCTTGCCTTCAACCTCATGAGAGACCCTGAGTCAGTAATTGAGATAAGCTGCTTCCAGATTCCTGACGCTCAGAAACTGTGAGATAATAAGCATTGTTTTAAGCTACTAAATTTTGGGGCAAGTTGTTATGCAGCAATAGATAATTAATACTGTGGGCAACCAATAGAAACCATAGCTATTTTTATATCACATTAAAGTTGCTGTAGATATTTCAAAATATTATTCCTACTCATAATTACCTCAGAATTACAGTATTACTAGGTCTACTACTAATAAAAAATACATAACTACAGTCTTCCATCTACTTACATTTGTGTGATGCAACTGGCTAACCATTGGGCAACTCTGCACTTAGTAATTGATGTGTTTCTCACCTTGATAACTCAGTTATCTTTGTGGCTTTCCAGGAATTCTATCAAAAAATTTTTATTGATCCAACAAAAGAGGGTGAGTTGTTTCCATTGTTGGTTCAAGTTTTGCAAACCAACAGTCCAAATGAGAATTCTTCTCTCCATTAGGCAGCTTGACCTTTTGTAACATGAACAAGTGTGCAGTCCAGAAGGGTGGACTAGGCAGCTTCAAACATGTCTAATGGTTGTGTTAACTATTACAGGATGTTATTTAAGACTAGAGGCCTGGTGCACGAATTCGTCTTGGTGCACGGGTGGGGTCTGGCCAGCCTGCCCTGATCTGGGCCGAGCCGGCCATGGGGAGGGGCCGAGGGTGGTTGGCTGGCCCCGCCCCTTGGGCAAACTCCTGGTCAAGGGGACAATTTGCATATTAGCCTTTTATTATATAGGATAATTTATGATTAATAATACATGATAAGGAAATTATAGAGTTACAAGTTCTGTGAGTAGCAGAGTTTCTGTCTCTGACTTTTCCCCTTGAACTCCCTTTTTGTACATTGTCCATGTTTTGAAATAAAGGTATGAACAAGCAATATGTTGTGCAGGTAGTATTTGTATATTATTTTTCCTTGTAAAATAATGAGCATTTAAAATAAGAAACCTGAAGGCAGGACTCCCAGCTATGACCAAGTAAAGAGAACAGCATAGCCTTTCCCCAAAAAGAAACTAGCGACAAAAGTAATAGTTGACAAACAAAAAATTGGCAAAAATAACCATTTCAGCTCCCCAGGAACCAAACAAATTCATACAATTTGAGAAGCATTTATGTTTGAAAAACGGCTGAGCTTCAGGTAAGAATGATGGGAATCTGTGGCGGCGTGGCCCGTGGCTGCTCCATCACACTCCTCTGCTTATTTGACACACAGGTTCTAAATTTGGGGGCCATCGGAACCAGCAACTCCTGTGCTGGGATCAATGGGAGCTCACCCAGTTTGGAGCAGTGGACAGTGACAACCTCGGAGGCAGACAAGTGAGGAGGACCAATGGCTCTACTAGCGTGAGGTTGTAGTCTTGGTTGGGGCATGCATGTCCCAGGTGGAGGCTGCATACATGCCCAGAGGAGACCAGAGAGGGCTCAGGTCCGTGCCACACGCCTGACAACTCTGCGTCATGTGTATGTGCAGAGGAGATTCAAAGGGGCCCAACAGGAAGTGGAAGCTGGATAAAACTTGAAAATGGCCTAAATGTTGAACGTACTCCCCTACCCAGACACAGATCTACCAGGAGAGGACAGAACACTTACTGGCTTCAGGTGGTTGATCACAACCTCTGACCAGTGAGTAACAACTAAGCTACACAGACAAGGGACAAGAAATAAAAATAAGAATAAAAAATAACAAAACAGAACAGAGACATCAGCAGTTGCATAGTACAGGAGAGGCAGATTTCATGGATTTAGCCCAGACGAGTTATTAAGCAGAGAAATAATAAATAAACAAAAAACTGCAGTAACAGTAAGTAACCTTTGGGGAGAGGGAATTAGAATCCAGAGTTGAAGCAAGAGATCATCCAAAGTGTTTAATTTCTCAACAACAAAATTACAAGATACACAAAGAAATACTCAAGAGGGAAAAAATCAGTCAATATAAATAGATTCTGAGTGACCACAGATATTGAATTTAGCAGACAAAGACTTTAAAAGGTCTATTTTAATTATGTTCAAAGAACTGAAAGAAATTGTTTACAATGAATCAACAATAGAGATTCTCAATAAGGAGAAAGAAATAGTAAAAAATAATAATAAGAAGAACCGAAGGATATTCTGAAGTTCAAGGATATCCCCAATAAATTTAAGTAAAATAATTAATAATAAATAAATAAATATATAAAACAATGCAGTACAGTTGACCCTTGAACTATATTTTCAATTGCAAACTGCCCCCTCCTCCCAGTGTGGGCTGTGTGTACTCGTCTGTTGTAGTTGAGCCTCTTTGTTGTTGGCACGTCAATAAGAAGGATTTATTCACAGGCTGATTGGCTGCAGGGACCAGCTGCACGAACTGGCTGTGACCACAGCAGAAGAGCTGTTGTGCAGGGGCCAACCCCATGGAACAGGACTCACTTCAGTGGGGCTCTAGTGCTTGATGAGTTTGGTCCTTGAATGTTTCGCTCTTGGATGTGGTTGGATGGTGCTCTGGCGTGATCTGAAACTGTCCACCAGGTGTGCTGGCTCCGTGGCCTCCAGGAAGGTGCAGACCAAGATCAGCCACTGCCTGTGCCCTGCTCAGGGCCACCCAGCATGGGCTACAAGTAGCAACCTGCTACTTGTGCTGGACTTGGAGGTGACTGGGAGAGGCCAAGTTGCAAACCAATGGCCAAATGAATTTTGACAAAAATACAAAATACCATTCAATGGGGAAAGGACAGTCTTTTCAACAAATGGTGTTGGGGAAACTGGATATCCATATTCAAAAGAATAAAGTTGGATCCTTACCTTACACCAGCTGCAAAAATTGACTCAAAATGGATTCAACACCTAAATGTAAGAGCTAAAACTATAAAACTCTTAGAAGAAAATGTAGGGGAGAATCTTCTTGACATTGAATTTAGCAATGATTTTTTTTTGATATGATACCAGAAGCACAAGCAACAAAAGATAAATATATACTTATTCGACTTTATTAAAATTAAAACCTTTAGTGCATCAACGCACACTATCAACAGAGTGAAAAGGCAATCTATGGAATGGGAGAAACCACTTTTAAGTCATATATCTGACAAAGGATTAACACCCAGAATATATATAGAACCCCATACAAACCAACAACAAAAAACCAAACAACCCAAATTAAAAATGGGCAAAAGAGCCCTAGCTGGTTTGGCTCAGTAGTTAGAGCATCGGCTTGTGGACTGAAGGGTCACGGGTTCGATTGCAGTCAAGGGTACATACCTACGTTGCAGCCTCAATCCCCAGCCCCAGTCAGGGTGCCTATGGGAGGCAACCAGTCGATGTGTCTCTCTCACTGTGATGTTTCTCTCTCTGTGTCTCTCCCTCTCCCTTTCATTCTCTCTTAAAAAGAAGAAGAAGAAGAAGAAGAAGAAGAAGAAGAAGAAGAAGAAGAAGAAGAAGAAGAAGAAGATAGGCAAAGGACTTAAATTGCCATTTCTCCAAAGAAGACCCATATATGGCTAATAAGCACATGAAAAGATTCTCAACCTCACTAATCATTAGGGAAATGTAAACAAAAACAATGGAGTTGAGATATCACTTTACAACCATTTGGATGGCTATTATGGGAACACACATACAATCCCACAGAAAATAACAAGTGTTAATGAGGATGTGGAGAAATTGGAACATTTGTGCATTGGTGCTAGGGATTTAAAATGGTACAGCTCCTATGAAAACACTATGGCAGCTACTAAAAATATTAAACATAAAATTATCATATGATCCAGTAATTCCACTTCTGGGTAAAGACCCAAAAGAATTGAAAGCAGGGACATGAACAGATACTTGAACACACGTTTTCACAGAAATGTATTCATTATAATCAAAAGGTAGAAGCAACCCAAGTGCCCATTGATGGATTAATGGATAAACAAAACGTGGTATATACATTCAATGGATTATTATTCAACTTTAAAAAGAAAGGAAATTATGACACATGGTACAACAAAAATGAACCTTGAAGATATTATGCAAAGAGATCCAGTCACAAAAGGACAAATATTGTTTGATTCCACTTATTTGAAGTACCTAGAATAAGCAAATTCATAGAGAGAGAAAGTAGAATGGTGGTTTCAAGCACTGAGGAGAAAGTAGAATGAGGAGTTCTAATTTAACTAGAGGCCCAGTGCACAAAATTTGTGCACTTGTTGGGGGGGGCGGTCCCCTCAGCCTGGCCTGTGCCCTCTCACAGTCTGGGAGCCCTCCGGCGTAAGCTGGCAATCCAACATCCTTAGCACTTCCAGGGAGGCAGGAGAGGCTCCCGCCACCACAGCTGCACTCACCAGCCATGAGCCCAGCTTCTGGCTGAGCAGTGCTCCCCTTATGGGAGTGCACTGACCACCAGGGGGCAGCTCCTGCATTGAGCATCTGCCCCCTGGTGGTTAGTGCGCAGCATTGCGACCGGTCATTCCACCATTTGGTCGATTTGCATATTAGCCTTTTATTATATAGGATGGGTAGTAGAGTTTCAGTTTGGGAAGAAGAAAAGTTCTGATGGTTGCACAACAATGTGAATGCACTTAATGCCACTGAACATTTAGAAATAGTTAAAATGGTAAATTATATGTTATGTATGTTTTACCACAAAAAGTACAAGAACTAAATTAAAAAATCATTAGAAGGACTTAACAGGAGATTCTAAATGATACAAAAAAGAATCAGTGAACTTGAATATAAATAAGTGAAATTACCCAGTCTGAAGAGTAAAGAAAAATACACAGTGCTCAGAGATCTGAGGGATAGCATCAGCATACTAACATATATCTAATGGTTGTATCCAAAGGAGAGGAGAGAAAGAGAAAAGGACACACTTTTTAAAAAGAAGTAATGCTCAAAAACTGATGAATCCATATAACCAAGAATGCAACAAACCTCAAGTAAGATTAATACAAAGAGATCTGCACCTAGACACATCATTGTCTAATTGTTGAAAGACAGGAAATCTGAAAGCAGCAAGAGAAAAATGCATTACTACAGTTAGCTGACTTCTCATTTGAAACAATGGAGGCCAGAAGACAGTGGGATGACAGATTCAATGTGCTGAATGAAAAATTCTAAACCAGCAAAACTGCCCTACAATAATGAAAGGAAAACACATTTCTAGATAAAGACAGATTTGTTGTTATCAGGAAGTCATTTAGACTGAAAGGAAATAACACCAGAAAATGACTCAAATCCTTGGGAAGAAAAGGAGGAGCACTACAAATGATAAATATGTGAGTCAATATGAAAGAATGTATAAACATATTTTGCTCATTTCTTAACTATCTTAAAAATGTAAGATTATTATTATAAAGCAATTATTGTAACATTGCATTACTGTGTGATATTACACACACACACATATGTGGTAAAAATTTTGTGAAAATCTGTCAATGATATAAAAAACAGGAACCATTATTTCTAGGAAAGTATAGAAAGCCATTCAGTGTCATGTGCAGCAATAGCCAGATACTTGGAAGGTTACAATTCTTGAGCTACTTACTGCTGCTATAATCCATATGTCTATCTGAGGACTAAAAGTCATTAAATGTAAAAGAAAAAATGTCATTAAATGTGATAAAGCCAGATAAAATATAAGACTTGTCTTGTTTTATCGTATACACTAGAGGCCCAGTGCACGAAATTCGTGCACAGGTAGGATCCCTAGCAGCTGCCGGCCACCAGCTGGGGCCTCCCTTCCCCTGGCTGGCTGCCTGCCACCACCCCCTGGTGGTCAGTGCACGTCTAACTCCTGGTCGGCCGACACCCGCCCGTGGGGACAATTTGCATATTAGCCTTTTTTTTTTTATATAGGATATTTCTTGAATATTTTATTTAGCATACAAATTATTTATTTTTCTGTAGGTTCATAAAAACAATTAAAAACTATTAAAAAGAGAGTTTCAAAAGACACTTGGAGCATTAAAATAAATAACATTAGTAAGGTATAATGACCAATGCTGCTATAACCATATAAATATATACATACATACATACATACATTAGGGAGACGTTTTCCTTCTTACTTACAATTGAATGCCAACCACTAATGCAGAAGGAATGATGGCATTAGAAATCCACAATTCAGCAGATATCATAATAAAAATTGGTTCAGGCAAGAGTCATCATTGGATGCTAAAACTAGTTGGTAAAAGCTTGATGAGGCGCCAAACATTTACATAGTTTCAAACTACTTGTTAATTGCAAAGGGAAAAATAGGAACTTTACAGCCTGGCCAGGTGACTCAGTTGGGGCATCAGTTGGTTTGGTTCCGCATCAGGGCACATACCTGGGCTATAGATTCAATTCCCAGTCAGGGCACCTACAGGAGGCAACCCATAAATGTTTCTCTCTCTCTCTCTCTCTCTCTCTCTCTCTCTCTCTCTCTCTCTCTCTCCTTTCCTTTCTCTCTAAAAATCAATAAAGAAAAAACATATCCTTGGGTGAGGATTTTTTTTAAAAAGTTACTTCAAGCTGAGAAACTTGACAGGCACACCCATAAACAGATAATCAAAGTTACAATTTAATTATAAGGAAACGATAGACAAATGCCAACTGAGGAGCATTCTACAAAATGCCTCTTTTAAAGTGTCAAGGTTATGAATGGCAAAGATTTAGGAACTATTCCAGATTAAAGAAGACTGAAGAGATGTTACATAATTTGATTATGACACTGGATTGGTCCCTGGATGGACCAGACATTTCTTCCAGTTTTAATGAGGTATAATCTAATCTAATAATAGACAAATATGCAAATTGACCGCACCTTCGCTACGCCCAAGCCACGCCCACCAGCCAAGCCACGCCCACCAACCAATCAGGACGAATATGCAAATTATCCCAACAAAGATGGCGGCTAATTTGCATATCGCGACAGCGTAGAAAGAAGCCAAGAGCTGCAGAAGGGAACAAAGCTGCAGAGAAGCAAGCAAGCCGGGGGGAGGAGCAGGGAGGAGCGGAGGCGGGGCCGGGGGAGAAGGAAGTTGAGCAGGCGGGGCCGGGGGAGAAGGGGCGGGGCCGGGGGAGAAGGGAGGAGAGGAGGCGGGGCCGGGGGAGAAGGGAGGAGCGGAGGCGGGGCCAGGGGAGAAGGAAGGAGCGGAGGCGGGGCCGGGGGAGAAGGAAGGAGAGCGGGCTGGCGGAGAAGGCGGGGCGGGGGAGAAGGGAGGAGCAGAGGCGGGGCCGGGGGAGAAGGGAAAAGCAGGCGGGCTGGCCGAGAAGGTGGGCCGGGGGAGAAGGGAAAAGCGGAGGCGGGGCCGGGGGAGAAGGAAGGAGAGCGGGCTGGCGGAGAAGGCGGGCCGGGGGAGAAGGGAAAAGCGGAGGCGGGGCCAGGGGAGAAGGGAGGAGCGGAGGCGGGGCCGGGGGAGAAGGGAAAAGCAGGCGGGTTGGCAGAGAAGGCAGGCCGGGGGAGAAGGGAGGAGCGGAGGCGGGGCCGGGGGAGAAGGGAAGAGCGGAGGCGGGGCCGGGGGAGAAGGAAGGAGAGTGGGCTGGCGGAGAAGGCGGGCCGGGGGAGAAGGGAGGAGCAGAGGCGGGGCCAGGGGAGAAGGGAGGAGCGGAGGCGGGGCCGGGGGAGAAGGGAAAAGCAGGCGGGTTGGCAGAGAAGGCAGGCCGGGGGAGAAGGGAGGAGCGGAGGCGGGGCCGGGGGAGAAGGGAAGAGCGGAGGCGGGGCCGGGGGAGAAGGAAGGAGAGTGGGCTGGCGGAGAAGTTAGAAAAGCAAGGGGGCTGGCGGAGATCGCGGGGCGGGGGACAAGGGAGGAGAGCAGGCAGGGTGGGGTAGAGTGCAGCAGGAAACCCTATTGCAGGATTTTTCCTGCAACGGGAATGCTAGTTAACAAATAAAACTGTAAGATATTTAAAGTATATAACATGATGATTTGATATACGTGTACATTGTGAAGGGTTTCCACTCATGAGTTAACACATCCATCAACTCATGTATTTAGCTTTCTGTGTGTGAGAACATCTAAATTCTACTCTCAGCAAATTACAATGATACAATATAGAGTTGTTACCATGTTATAATTAGATCCTCAGACCTTATTCATTTCATAACTGACAGTTTGTGCCCTTTTACTAATTAACCTCTCCCTGTATCTCCCACCCCCCAGCCCCTGGCAATCACTTCTCTACTCTTTCTATGAGTTCAACTATTTCTTTTTTTTTCTTCACATTCCACATGCCCTTCAGATTTATCTATGTTGTTGCAAATCACAGGATTTCCTTCTTTTTTTTAAGACTGAATAATAGTCATCTAAATATACACTGAGTGGCCAGATTATTATGACCATCAATACTTTGTTGGGCCACCTTTTGCCTTCAATACTGCGGCGATTCTTCTTGGCATTGACTCCACCAGATGATGAAAGGTGATGCGAGGAATCTGACACCATGCCTGATGGATAGCACTGTCCAGTTCTGTGAGATTTGATGGTTGTGGAACCAGCTGCCTGATGGCTCTTTTAACTTCGTTCCACGAATGCACAATTGGATTGAGATCTGGTGATTGTGGGGGCCACCTAAGCAAGGTAAAGTCTCCCTCGTGTTCTTGAAACCACTCCTGCACAATATGAGTACCATGGCATGGCAAATTGTCTTGTTGGAAGAAGCCATCTCCATTGGGATACGCCATCAACATGATAGGATGAACTTGATCAGCAACAATACTTAGGTATGTTGTGTTATTCAGACGTGTTCCACATGAATTAAAGGGCCAAAATCATGCCAGGAAAACATGCCCCAAACCATAACACTGCCCCCACCAGCTTGAAGGGTTGTACTCATGCATGTGGGGTGCATGCTTTCATGCTGTTTCCACGAAATTCTCACTCTGCCATCTGCATGATGCAACTGGAAACGTGATTCATCGGACCACATGAGTTTCTTCCAATGCTCGACTGTCTAATCCTTGTTTTCCTGTGCGAATTGGAGACGTTTTATCTTGGTAACTGCAGACAGCAAAGATGTCCGAACAGGCCTTCGGCTTCCATATCCCATACAATGCAGTGTATGGCTAATGTGCCTACAAATGTCAGGTGGTCATAATAATCTGGCCACTCAGTGTATATATTTATATACCAAATATAATACTGAATAATAGTCATCTAAATATATATATATATTAGTAGCCCTGTGCACGAATCCGTGCGCCAGTAGCTCTCTACGGGGCCTGGCTGCTCTGCACCTGCTGCCCAGAGGCTCTCCACGGCCCAGAGGCCCATTCACAGCCAGGCCGCTCTCGCTGCCCGCTCTCAGCAGCCATTCCCCCCTGGACTGGGGAACTCCAGCGGGGCTGAGAGGGCTGGGCGCCGCCATCTTTGTGATGGCGTGATGGTTAATTTGTATACTACTCTTTTATTAGATAGGATATATATATATATACTAGAGGCCCAGTGCACGAATTTGTGCACAGCTGGGGTCTGGCCGGCCCGGCCCCGATCAGGGCGGATCGGGGCTGGGCCTGTTGGCTGGAGGAGATAGCAGAAGGTTGGCCAGCCAGCCTGCCCTGATCAGGGCCCAATCAGGGCCAGGCCATCCAGGGGGGAGGAGCTGAGGGTGATTGGCTGGCAGGCCCTGCCCCTGATTGGGGTGGGGTCGATTGGGGGCAGGGTCAGCTGTGGAGAGGGCCTATGGGCAGTGGGCCAGCCGGCTCTGCCCCCAATTGATGTTGGGGAGGCTGATCAGGGGCAGTGCCAGTGGGGGGGAGGGGCTTTGGGCAGTAGCCACTGGCCTTGCCCCTGATTGGAGTGGGGGAGCCAATTGGGGGCAGAGCTGGCTGGGGGAAGGGGTGTGGGCCGATCAGGATGGTGGGGGCTGATTGGGGTGGGACTGGCCAGGGGGAGGGGCTGTGGGCGGTGGGCCAGCCTGCCCCACCCCTGAATGGGGTCAAGGGGCTGATCAGGGGCCAGTGGCCAGGGGGAGGGGCCTTGGGTGGTTGGCTGGCCGACCCCACTCCCTATTGGGGTAAGGGGGGCGATTGGGGTTGGGGCCAGCCAGGGAGAGGGTCTGCAGGCTAATCAGGGTGGTGGGGGTCCATTGGGAGTGGGGCAAGCTGGGGGGAGGGGCTTCAGGAGGTTGGCTGGCTGGCCCTGCCCTTGATCGGGGTGGGAGAGGCTGATTGGGAGTGAGGCCAGCAAGGGGGAGGGGCCACAGGAGGTTGGCTGGCCAGCCCCACCCCCAATCGGGCCAGTTCGCTTGCTGCAGTGGGCGTCATAACAACTGGTTGTTCCAGTCGATACAGCATTCTGGTGACTGGCTTTTTATATATATAGATAGACACATATTCAGGGTGAGGCAAAAGTAGGTTTACAGTTGTTTATATGAAAATAATACAATAAATAAAAAATAATAATACATGAATAAACCTGGTGTTTCACATACCCACAACTGTAAACCTTCTTTTTGCCAATGTGATATATCACATTTTATTTATCTATTCATCCAAAAATTATTTACTATAAAGGACATGGGACAATTAGTGAAATATAAATAAGGTCTGCAGATTAAAGTATATAAATGTTAACTTCTTTTTAAAAAAATATGTTTTATTGATTTTTTTACAGAGAGGAAGAGAGAGGGATAGAGAGTTAGAAACATCGATGAGAGCGAAACATTGATCAGCTGCCTCCTACACACCTCCTACTGGGGATGTGCCCACAACCAAGGTACATGCTCTTGACTGGAATGGAACCTGGGACCCTTCAGTTTGCAGGTCAGTGCTCTATCCACTGAGCCAAACCAGTTAGGGCTCAATGTTAACTTCTTGATTTTGATAATTACCCTGTGGTTAAGTAAGAGACTCTCCTTTGTTCTTATAAAACACTTTAGTATTTAGGAATAAAGAGGTATCATGCCTACACTATACTTTCAAGTGGTTCTTAAAAGCAATATGTATTGCTACAGAGAGAGGAATATGTATGTGTGCATGTATGAAATGACAATAGAAAGAACTATGTATATATAGAGATATGTGTATGCATAGAGAGAAAATGATAAAGTGAATGGGGTAAAATGTTAACAATTGGGGAACCTAGTCAAGGGTATATGGGAATTCTTCGTATTATTTTTGCAACTTTTCTATAATTTTGAAATTATTTAAAATAAGTAAATTGAATCAAATGTTTTATTTTAGCTTTATTTTATATCTTTTTATAAACCCAATTTAAAGTGAAATGTCAAAAAAAAGGACAAATGGTGAAAACCATGTATTATATTGTTTTGCTTGCATTATTGAATGTGATGGAACACAAAAAGCCAGAGTGGGGTGTGTGTGTGTGTGTGTGTGTGTGTGTGTGTGTGTGTGTACGTTAATGTGAACTGAAGTATGATGCTGAGCATCTCACATCTGCCCAGCCTGAAAGGGCACCTGAGTGAGATGTGTCTCTCCGCCCCTCTCTCCATGTCGCAGGCTCCCTCCTCCTGTTTCCTGTACACACGCTGATGCCATCCAGGAAGAATTCTTATATCGTGAGTCACTTTGGAAACTACAAAGGCTGTGAACAGTTTGGAAATGGTAACAATATTTTATGCCAAAGAAAACCGTCATATTTTGTACTTGAGGGAGCCCCTGAGGTGCTTGGTAACTCATCTCGTCTTGCTGTTTCATGAGAAAGGACGCTTCCCATGGACACGCCTCACACCAACAGCAGACTCTCCTACAGCCCTGGATCCTAGAAGGAAGAGAAGCTTTGTCAACAGCCATGAAGGTCATCAGCTTTATCAGAGCAGATCCTGACTCAAATGCATTTTTTAAATTTTTGTAAAAATAACAAGAATCACGTATGAATTCCTGCTCCACCATACAGAAGTTCACTTGCCTTCATGTAGATTTGCCTTCAAACACCTTTTCAAACTAAGGCAGAAGTTTTACTTTAACTGAACTTTTGAAAAGAAAGAAAGAAAGGAATATCCACTCGAGAGATTATGAGAAAAGGCACTTTATTCCTGTATTGGCTTACCTAGCATATACTTTTAACAATGAGAACGAGTTAAACCTTTCAGTTCAATGTTATGAAGTCAACATTATAGATACTTCTTTGAAAATTAAAAACATTTTGGTTAAGTGATGGAAAGGGGCAAAACTGGAGGATATGCTTTTCTAAGATGCAGTTGTAATGCAAAATTCTGTCTATTTCTTTGAAAAAAAATCTGTAAATTTCTGGAACACTTCAGAAGTCTTTCAAAAGCTATTTCTATCTTGATGACTTCTAAGTTGAAGCACAGATGTGCAATTCATTTTTTTCTGATTTAAACTGAATCAAAGATGTTAAGATGTAGACCTAACTGAAGATTAATTCATTAATCTTAGAACGAATAAATACAATTGGGGTTGCAACTCAACATACTTGGAGAATTCTGATATTCCTTGAGGAAGGATTATTCTTGCCTTGATTAAAAAGAAGTCTAGTCCTAGCTGGTTTGGCTCAGTGGATAGAGCATCGGTCTGCGGACTGAAGGGTACAGGTTTTGATTCCGGTCAACGGCACAACTCGATCCCCAGTAGGAGGCATACAGGAGGCAGCCAATCAACAATTCTCTCTCATCATTGATGTTTCTATCTCTCCTTCTCACTTCCTCTCTGAAATTAAAAAAAAAAAAAACACTCTAGAAGCTTTATCCCATTTGCAAGAGTAGAACTTTATGAATACACGAATTGGGATTTTCTGACCAATGCTTCTCACCATCAAAATAAAAATAAAAAATTGGTTAACCAACAAAACATGCATGTCAAAAGACCAACTCACAATTTGGTGTTCTTATTTAAGCTAAATAACAGCTTTTTCACTATTTTTATTCATATATCTGATTATTTTTTGAGGTAGATTTTACTTCAAGTGAAATTGTTATGGGACAGAGTTTGTCCACCTGGCACTAGCAAAGCCAAACACTAAACACCGAGAATTGCAGTGGAGAAATATTGGTTATTTTATTATGAACAGTGCCACCCAAGAGAACAGGAAGCTAGTCTTCAAAAGCCCGAACTCCCTGATCAAAGGTTCTGGGTGAGTTTTTTAAAATGTATATTTTTTTGTTGATTTCAGAGAGAGGGGAAAGGAGAGGGAGAGATAGAACATTAATGATGAGAGAGAATCATTGATTGGCTGCCTCCTGCATGCCCCATACTGGGGAACGAGCCCACAACCTGGGCATGTGCCCTAACTGGGAATTGAACCGTGACCTCATAGGTTGACACTCTACCACTGAGTCACACTGAAGGGGAATATAAGACTATTTGGGGGCGGGGGGCTAGCAATCTGAATCTGTGCCAATACCAGTGTTCTGATGCACATTCTTGTTAGCCTATAATTAAGTCACTGCGCCTTCCTTAGGCAATAATCTGTTTTCCTAAATACTCCCAGTGTACAAGGGCCATAAACTAAGAATTTAACAGCTTAGCCAGAGGGGAGGTCACTGACACCACCCAGGCCAGGCCTTTAGACGTAATCTTACTTCCCCATTCTAACTGACTGCAAAAGCCTGCCACAAAAGCCCGGAAGTTAGGAAACAAAGAATTTAGGAATATATAAGGAGTAATCTCATTGTATTAGGTGTTCAGGCTTTGGATCTTTGAATCCCCTGCGCCAGCAGCGTGCTTTGAATAAAGGGTTTTTTCCCCCTGAATCTTCTGAGTGCCTGTTGTGTGTTTTCCAGACGCCTGGTAAATTCTGCAACAACACCAGCCAGGCCAGGCAAGCTTTTAAGGATTTGGGGGAACAGGTATGCAGAGGTGCTGCAGGGCAAGTTTTAATGGGAGGACCTTGGAGCGTGGTCATTATGGTAAGGGTGCCAGATCTTTCTGGACAACAGACCCGCTGCTTCTGAAAGGTTTCTGGTGTTAAAGTTCTAGTTATGTCCTGATCCTTTGGTTCTGTGTGTGTGTGTGTGTGTGTGTGTGTGTGTGTGTGTGTGTGTCAGGGTGAGACTTTGGTTCCTGGTGCAGCTGAAGGTCAGACTTCTCTCCCGGAGCATGCTTGGGCTGCATGACTTTCGACTTTGTTCTGTCTTCTCTGAAAAACAACTCAGCACGTGGTTAAACAGGAAGGACCATCGTGAGCCGGTTCTGTAGTTACAGCATCACAGATGTTAAGTGAGCAGTTCCATGAATTCTGACAGTGTATGTACCTGGTAACCACCAAATCAATCAAGATACAAAACATTTCCTGCACCCAGCAAGTTCCCGCACATTTTTAAGTCACTTTTCTGAAGTCCCTTTAGGTTAGTTTTTACTGTTCTTGAACTTCATGTAAATGGAATCATAGATATGTGCTCTTCTATGCTTGGCTTCTTTTTTTGCACATATTACATATTTGGGGTGATTATACATAAAGCTGCTATGAGCGTTCATGTACAAGCCTTTGTGTGCATGTGCTTTTACTTCTCTTGTAAATACGTAAAGGTGAAATTGCTGGGTCATAGAGTTGTGTGGGGAAATCTGAGGGGAACTGTGAGACTAGAGGAGGAGGCTGACAACTCGATAGTTACATTAAGAGTTGATTAAAGGAACTTACATATGAGGCGCGTCCCAGGCAGTGGCAAGATGCCACGATATCCTCTGAATGCTCAGCAGGCAATAAAGGGTATAGAAGACAGGACAGGATGGATAAGGCACGGCCTTGCCCTACATAGGGGAAAACACCAATCATGTTCACCTAGGGTGGGGCGAGGGCTGGGTCTAGACACCAGCACAAAGCAGCCTGCTGTGGGTTTGGGGAGGGGTAGATCAGCCAGTTTTTGACGGGATTTAGGGAAGCAATCTGTGTTCTGGCAGGACCCGCAGCTGTCAGGCAGTGGCCATGCTACGGAATAGTCTTTACAAGGTGCGTGGTTTAATTTCATGAGCATCTACCACACTGACTTCCAAGCAACATATGAGAGTTCTGGCTGCTCTGTACCCTTATTAACATTTGGTTTTGTCCGTATATATAATTTTAGTGGATGTGAAATGGTACATCATTGTGGTTTAATTTGCATGTTCTTGATAGCTAACAACATATAGTTAAATTGGCTCTTTGGTGTACAGTTCTATAAGTTTTAACACATATGTGATTTAATCACCACCACAATCAGGGTACAAACAGTTCCATCACCCTACGCCAGTGGTTGGCAAACTCATTAGTCAACAGAGCCAAATATCAACAGTACAACAATTGAAATTTCTTTTGAGAGCCAAATTTTTTAAACTTAAACTTCTTCTAATGCCACTTCTTCAAAATAGACTCGCCCAGGCCATGATATTTCGTGGAAGAGCCACACTCAAGGGGCCAAAGAGCCGCATGTGGCTCGCGAGCCGCAGTTTGCCGACCATGGCCCTACGCAATCCCTCATGGATCCCATTTTGTTTTATGGTCAAACCTTCTCCCCATTCCTAACTCCAAACAATTAGTGATCTATTCTTTGTCCTTTTTTTTTTTTTAATATTTTTATTCTATGCCCCTTTTGTCTTTTCCTGAAGGTCATGGAGATGGAATTATACAGGGTGTAATCATTGGAGCTTTAATTTTTATTATTTCCTCTCTATGCTTACTTATTTGCTCTTTCTTTGCTAGTTTCTTAAGGTAGAACTTGGATTGTTGAGTTGTGACCTTTCTTCTTTTCTTTTTATTTTATTATAAATATATTTTATTGATTTCAGAGGAAGGGAGAGAGAGAGATAGAAATATCAATGATGAGCAAGAATCATTGATTGACTACCTCCTGCACGCCCTCTACTGGGGATCGAGCCTACAACCCAGGCATGTGCCCTTGGCCGTAATTGAACCTGGGACCCTTCAGTCCACAGTCCAAATGCTTCTTATAGAAGCATTTAATGCAATAAAATTTACCTTTAAGCATGAAGTAGTTGCATCCTACAAATCTTGACATGTTGTATTTTCATTTTGATTTTGTTAAAAATATTCTCTAATTTCCATTGAGATTTCTTTCTGACTCATGGATTATTTAGAATAATTACAATAATTTCCAAGTATTTGGAGATTTTTTTCATTAGATTTCTGTTATTGATTTCTACTTTAATGCCATATACTCAGAGAACTTATTTTGTATTATTTCAATTATTTTAAATTTGTTACGTTTGTTTTATGATCCAGGATGTGGTCTATCTTGGTGCACCTGTGTATTTGAAAAGTGTGTGTATTTTGCTGTTGTTGGGTGAAGAGTTCTGCAGTGTCGATTAGATACAGTTGATTGATGATATTGTTCAATTTGTCTATATCCTGGCTGATTTTCTGTCTACTGTTATACTGGTTACTGAGAGATGAGTTTTGAACTCTCCAATTATAATTGTGAAGTTATCCATTTCCCCTTTTGTTTCTATCAGTTTTCTCTTTTATTTTGAAGCTCTGCTGTTGGGTACACACATAGTTAGGATTGTTATGTCTTCTTTTTCTTTTTCTTTTTCTTTAAAAAAATGTTGGTAGTATTACAGATGCCCCATACTCCCCCGTTTGTCCCCCTCAACCCAGACCCTGCCCCACCCCAGGCCTTTGCCACACTAATGTCTGTGTCCGTGGGTTATGCATACATGCATAGAAGTTCTTTGGTTAATCTCTTCCTGCCCCCATCACCTCCCTTCTGAGATCTGTCAGTCAGTACCATGTATCAATGCTGCTGGACCTATTTTGTCCATTAGTTTATTTTGTTCATTAGATTCCACATATAAGTAAGAGTAGCTGTTATGACTTCTTGATGAATGTATCCTTTCATTATTGTACAATGTCTCTTTTTATCCTTGAAAATTTTCCTCACTCTAACATCGATTTGACTGATATTGTTGTAGACCTTTCAGCTTCCTTTTGATGAGCTAGGTATATCATTTTTTTAAATGTTTATATATATACTAGAGGCCCGGTGCATGAAATTCGTGCATGGGGAGGGGTGTCCCTCAGCCCGGCCTGCACCCTCTCCAATCTGGGACCCCTTGAAGGATATCCTACTGCCAGTTTACAGGGATCGGGCCTAAACCGGCAGTCGGACATCCCGCTTGCAATCCGGGACTGCTGGCTCTTAACCGCTCACCTGCCTGCCTGCCTGCCTGCCTGCCTGCCTGATTGCCCCTAACCACTCTGCCTGCCGGCCTGCTTGCCCCCAAATGCCCCTCCCTGCCAGCCTGATCACCCCCAACTGCCCCCCGTGCCAGTGTGCTTGCCCCCAACTGCCTCCCCTGCTGGCCTGCTCTTCCTTACCTTCCCTCCCCACTGGCCTGCTTGCCCCCAACTGCCCCCCTGCTGGCCTGCTCACTCCAAACAGCCCCTCCCCCCGCTATCCTGATCACCCCCAACTGCCCCCCACTGACAGCCTGATTACCCACAACTGCCATCACATCTTGGCCTGATCACCCACAACTGCCCTCCCCTCTTAGCCTCTAACTGCCTCTACCTCGGCCCCGCCACCATCGCTTTGTCCAGAAGAACGTCTGGAAGGTCTCCCAGTCTAATTAGTATATTACCCTTTTATTAGTATAGATAGAGGCCTGGTGCACGGGTGGGGGCTGGCTGGTTTGCCCTGACGGGTGTCCCGGATCAGGGTGGGGATTCCCTTGGGGCATGGGGCAGCCTGGACGAGGGGCCTGTGGTGGTTTGCAGGCCGGCCATGCCCCCATGGGGTGACGGTCCCCACTGGGGGAGCATGGCCAGCCTGGGTGAGGGGCTGAGGGCTGTTTGCAGGCTGGCCACACTGCCTTCAGGGTGGGGGCCCCCACTGGGGTGCCTGGCCAGCCTGGATGAGGGGCTGATGGCTGTCTGCAGGCTGGCCAAGCCCCCCAGTGGGTAAGGGGCTTTTTTTCTTTCCTTTTTTTTTTTTTTTCAGCGCCTCCTTGAGCGGAGGCCAGGGCCGGCTGGAAGCAGGTATCTGGGATTTATTTATCTTCTATAATTGAAACTTTGTAGCCTTGAGTGGAGGCCAGGGCCAGCCAGGGCGGGCGGGAATCTTGGCTTCCTCCATCGCCAGGGGCAACCCAAGCCTCCTGCTCACTCCAGCTCTGTGGCTGCCTCCATCTTTGTTGGGTTAATTTGCATACTCCCTCCTGATTGGCTGTGGGTGTAGCGGAGTGATGGTTAATTGGCATGTTTCTCTTTTATTGGTGTAGATTCCCTATGCTGTAATTTACATGCCCAGGACTATTTTGAGGCTACCAATCTGTATTTCTTAATCCTTTCACTTATTTCACCCAGCCCGCCAACCCCCCTTTCTTCTGGCAACCATCAGTCTGATCTCTGTACCTGGGAGTCTCTTTCTATTTTGTTTGTTCACTTTGCTCTTTAGATTTCATATGTCAGTAAAATCATATGGCATTTGTCATTCTCTGTCTGGCTTATTTCACTTAGCATACTTTTTTTGGTCTATTTATGCTGTCTCTAATGGTAAGATTTTATTCTTTTTTATGGCCAAGTGGTATTCCATTGTGTAAATGTACCACAGCTTATCTATCCACTCATCTATTGATGAACACTTGGGTTTTTTCTTTATCTTGGCCATTATAAATAACATTGCAATAAACATAGGGGTGCATATATTATTTTGAGTTAGTGTTTTGAGTTTCTTTAAATATATATATCCAGAAGTGGAATCACTGGGTCATAAGGCATTTCCGTTTTTATTTTTTTGAAGAACTTTCATACTGTTTTCAATAGTGGCTGCACCAATCTGCATTTCCAACTGTGTATGAGGTCTCCTTTTCTCCAGATCCCTGCCAACACTTGTCCTTGAAGTATTTCTTGTAAGACAGGTATGATAATGACAAATTCTCTGATTTTGCTTATCTAGGAATGTCTTCATTTTTCCTCCATGCACCCCTCCCCCAGTTTAGTTGTGTTCATTGCTTTTCCCCCTCAGCTTAGTTTTTCTGGATATAGAATTTTTGGTTGACATGTTTTTTTCATTTAGCTCTGAATGGCATCGCACTGCCATCTGACCTCCATGATTTCTGATGAGAAGTCAGTTGTTAATCTTATTGAGGGTCCATTATGACTCCATTTACCCTTAATTAGCTACTAAATGCACTATCTCAAAATACAGTCACATTGGGAATTTTGGCTTCAACATGTGAATTTTGTGGAACACACAATTCAGCCCATAACAAGCCCCAATGAGTGAAATTTTCAGATCAGTTGTACTTTTCAACTTTAATATTTCTATTGGATTCTTTTAAAAATAGTTTCTATTTCTTTGTTGATATTTTCTATTAGGTGAGACATTGTCCTCATACTTTCTTTTAATTCTTCAGCTATCATTTTCTTTAATTCATTGAACATATTATAATAGCTGATTTAAAACCATTGTCTACTGGGTTCAGCTTCTGGGCTTCTGTAGGCATAGTTTCTATTGACTGCCCTCCCCACTGCTTCCCATGCATGGAGCATACTTTATCATTTCTGTGTGTGTTGAACACTGAACATTTTAAATAATGTGGAAACCATGGATATAAGACATCCCCCTGTAATCAATGGAACAGTGGATAGAAATCAGCAATGATATAGAAAAACTGAACAATGTCATCTATCAACTTGATCTAATTGACAATTGTAGGACATTTCATCCAACAACATCAGAATCCACATTCAAGTACAGTTTGCCTTTGTTGCTATTTTTTAGTGATTTTCCTGAACTAATTCTGTAAAGTCTATATTCTTTGTCATGCATGGCTACTGAAGTTTCTGGTTGGTTAGCTTAATGATCAGCTAATGACTAGATGGATTTCCTTAGATGCCTTGAACCAATACATCTCCAAGCCTTTGTCAAGAGTCTGTATGTTGGGATATGGCTTCAATGCTCTGACAGGCTGTTTACAACTCTGCCTTTGTCTTGTATAGAGCCTCAAAGTCAGTCAGAGGTGAGAGACTGGGACCTTCTGAGGTCTTTCCTGGGCATGTACATAGCCCTGCACATGCATGTGGCCTTCTAAATACCTGGCAATATTTTAGGGCTCTTCAGAAACTTCTATGGGCAACTCATTCCCAGATATTTCTTTTAAGGTTTTTGTTAGCTCCAGTTGGTAATGCTGCTGCAAGCAGCTGCAATGTTAAACAACTGCCACTGATTAGTTCTGGCAATGCCTTTCCAATAGTACTTTTTGCACAGAGTGACCTCTGAGTCAGGTAAAATAAAGACAAGCTCTGAGAATGGAGCTTTTCAGTTGAGCTTCCAGACAGGTCAAATAGTGACATGTCTTGGGGAGGGGTTTGGGGAAGCTTCAAGCTTGTTTTGGGCTCTTTAATGGCTACTGGCTTTTTTGAGCTCACATAGTTGCAAGGTTGTTGGTTTTCAAGTCTACCATGGACCTGGTGATAAGGAGATAGGATTGAGGCACATTAAATACCACAAAGTTCTTACTGAGACCATTTTTCTTGAAGAAACATTCCTTGGATTGTTGGAAGTCTTTGGTTTATTTCCAGAGTTCTAAAAAAGTTGATTTTGACAACTTTCATTGCTTTTATGGAGAACTGTATTTCAGAGGTCTTTACTCTCACATTCTAGAAGTTGGAATTCCTAAATCCTTTTTAAAAATTGATTTGAGAGAGGGAGGGAGAGGGAGACAGAAATAGAAGCATCGAGGAGAGGGGTGCAAACCCCCTACCAAGGATTGAGCCCACAGCCCGGGCTTGTGCCCTGACCTGGAATCAAACCGGCGACCTCTTGGTGCATGGGTAGGTGCTCAACCAACTGAGCCACACCAGCCAGGCCCTAAATCTTTTTTCTAAGAAGTTGCTCTAGGGATTGCAATACAGGCATACCTCAGAGATTTTGTAGGTTTGGTTCCAGAGCACTACAATTAAGCAAGGCATAATCTTTTTGCTTGTGGAGGGTAGTGCCCTTTCTTTGTAAAAAAACACATATGTGAAGCGCAACAAAGCAAAGGGCAATAAAATTGTATATATATTTAACTTTTCACAGTCTATTTAGAATTAGTATTTTGCAACTTTAAGTATAATACAGAAATCTTAATACCTTATAGGTTCTTTTGTCCTACCCCATTTGTTGTAGTTGTCATATATAGTACATCTACATACATTGAAAATTCTATCAGACATCCTATATAATAAAAGGCTAATATGCAAATCGACCAAATGGTGGAACGACCAGTCGCTATGACGCACACTGACCACCAAGGGACAGACGCTCAACATAGGAGCTGCCCCCTGGTGGTCAGTGTGCTCCCACTGGGGGAGCGCCACTCAGCCAGAAGCTGGGCTGACGGCTGGTGAGCCCAGCAGCGGTGGCAGGAGCCCCTCTTGCCTCTGCTGCAGGCCTAAGCCGGCAGTCGGACATCCCCCTAGGGGTCCTGGACTACAAGAGGGCGCAGGCCGGGCTGAGGGGACCCCCAGTGCATGAATGTCATGCACCAGGCCTCTAGTTGTTATATATTTTGCTCTCAGCTGTCATGTATATTTTAAAGGACTTAAGAGGAGAAAATTATTTACCTAGATATTAAGCATTTTTATTGTTCTTTCTTTTTTTAAAAAAATATATTTTATTGATTTTTTTACAGAGAGAAAGGGAGAGGGATAGAGAGCTAGAAACATCGATGAGAGAGAAACATCGATCAGCTGCCTCCTGCACACCCCCTACTGGGGATGTGCCTGCAACCAATGTACATGCCCTTGACCGGAATCGAACCTGGGACCTTTCAGTCCGCAGACCGACGCTCTATCCACTGAGCCAAACCAGTTTCGGCTATTGTTCTTTCTTAATTCCTGACATTTCTGATGTGAAATCAACAGTCATTCTAACATGGAGGAGAGAAAAACACAGATCATCTGCCTCTTTAATGACTACTGGCTACTATATGGGGTGCATAGTTTTTCTCTAGGTGTTTTCAAGGTATTTTCTTTGTCTTTAGTTTTCAGTTTTATTTTTAGTTTGTTTATTATAGGTTTGGGAATAGATTTCTTTTGTGTTTCCCCTTTTTGGAGATGGCTGAACTTGAAGTTTATGTCTTTTGCCAACTTTTGGAAGTTTTCAACAATTATTTCTTTAAATGTTTTATCTGCATCAAATATTTTCTCTTTCTCCTTTCCTTCTGAAACTCTGATGACAGGAGTGTTAGACCTCCCCCGCCATAGATTCTTGAAGTTTAAATTTCCCCCTCATTTTCACTCTTTGTTGTTCATATTTGATACTTTCCATTGATCTGTCTTCAAGTTCAGTGACTTTTCCTTTGTCATCTCCATTCTGCTCTTGAGTCCATCTAGTGAAATTTTTGTAACTGTGTTTTTCAATTCTAAAATTCCCATTTGGTTCTTTTTATGTGTTTTTTTTTTCTCTGATGATACTTACTATTTTTTCTACTCATTTAAAAAGTCTTTACTCCTTCTTGGATTATGATTATAATAGCTGTTTTTTTTTCAATTTTGGTAAAAAAACAGATAATATAAAATTTACCATCTTAACCATTTTAAGGTGTACAGTTTATTAGTGCTAACTATATTTATGTTTTTGTGTAACAGATCTTTAGACACTTTTTATCTTGCAAAACTGAAACTCTATGCCTATTGAACAATAACTCCCCATTTCCCTCTCCTCAGCCCTTGGCAAATACAATTCTACTTTCTATTTTTATGCTTTTTACTATTATAGATACCTCATATAAGTGTAATGAGATAGTATTTATCTTTTTATGACTGGCTTACTTCACTTAGCATAATGCTCTCAAGGTTCATCCAATTCTTAAGAGTTCCTTTTTAAAGCTGAATTATCAATATACTAGAGGCCTGATGCACGAAGATTTGTGCAAGAATAGGCCTTCCTTCCCATGGCTGCCAGCACCGGCTTCCCTCCAGCACCCAGGACCTGGGCTGCTTTGCTCCGGCTGCTGCCAGGCACCTGGGACCCGGGCTGCTTTGTTCCAGCCATCACCAGGCATCTGGGACAGGGGCTGCTTCACTCTGGCTGCTGCCGCCACCCACCGGGGGTGTGCTCCAAGCCATGCGGCGGCCAGAGCACGCCCCCACCCCTGGGGTGTGTCCACTGGGGCTGTGGGCGGCACGCAGTCCCCTCCCGCCCATCTGTGCACACAGCTCCTCCTGAGCCGGTCGTGATGCCCGGCTAATTTGCATATTACCGGTTTATATATCCTATCTAATAAAGGAGTAATATGCAAATTGGCCATCACTCCAACACACAAGATGGCCACCACAAGATGGCTGGCAGGGGAGGCAGTTATGGGTGATCAGGCCAGCAGGGGAGGGTAGTTAGGGGTGACCAGGCCAGCAGAGGAGGGCAGTTGGGAGGAACCAGGCCTGCAGGGGAGGGCAGTTGCGGGGGACTAGGCCTGCAGGGGAGGGCAGTTAGGGGTGATCAGGCTGGCCAGCAGAAGTGGTTAGGGCAATCAGGCAGGCAAGTGAGTGGTTGGGAGCCAACAGTCCTGGATTGTGAGCGGGATGTCCAACTGCCTGTTTAAGCCCGATCCCAACTGGCAGTCGGACATCCCTCTAGGGGTCCCAGATTTGGAGAGGGTACAGGCTGGACTGAGGGACACCCCCCACATGCATGAATTTTGTGCACCAGGCCTCCAGTATATATATAAAAGCCTAAGCGACTGTTTGTCCATTCGACCATTTGACTGTTAGCTATGACGCGCACTGACCACCAGGGAGCAGACGCTCAATGTACATTTTTGGAAACATGGAATAGACTGATGGATTTCAGAGGGAAAGGGGGAGGGGGTGGCAGGAAGAGATTAGCCAAAGATCTTATACGCATACTAGAGGCCCTGTGCATGGATTCATGCACCAGTGGGGTCCCTTGGCCTGGCCTGTGGGGACCAGGCTGAAACCGGCAGTCTGACATCCTCCGAGGGGTCCTGGATTGCAAGAGGGTGCAGGCCAGGCCGAGGGACCCCACTGGTGCATAAATCTGTGCACCAGGCCTCTATATATATATCTTACATTCACCCATTGATATACTCTTGGGTTGCCTCTACCTCTTGGCTATTGTGAATAAGGCTGCATTGAATATGGGTGTATGAATATCTCTTTGAAATCCTGCTTTCAATTCTTTTGAATATATACCCAGATGTGGAATTGCTGGATCATATGGTAATTCTGTGTTTGACTTTTTGAGAAACCTTTATACTGTTTTTCATAGTGGCTGCACCATTTTTATATTCCCACCATCAGTGCAACAGGGTTCCAATTTCTCTACACCATCACCAACACTTGTTATTATCTTTTTTTAAATAGTGGCTATCCTAATGGTATAAAGTGATATCTCATTGACATTTGGATTTGCATTTCTCTAATGATTTGGGATGTCAAACATATGCCCTTATGCTTTTTGGCAATTTGTATATCTTCTTTGGAAAAATGTCTATTCAAGTATTTTGCCCATTTAAAAATTGGGATATTTGATTTTGTTCTTGTTTGTGTTGTATAATAGCTATAATCAAAACATTTATCTCTTACAAGATACAAGGTCAATATACAAAAGTCAATCACTTTCCTACATATCAGCAGTGAACAACTGGAGTTTGAAATGAAAAACAATACTATTTACATTAGCACTCATAAAAATGCAATACTTAGGTATATAGCTAACAAAATATGTATGTGTATAAGATCTACATGAGGAAAACACACAACTTTGATGAATTAAATAAAAGGAGAGACATTCTATATTTAGGGATAGGAAGATATCAAGATGTCAGTTCTTCCCAAATGCATCTATAGATTTAATGCACTCCTAATCAACATCCCACCAAGTTATTTTGTGGATATAGACAAAGTGGTTCTAATGTTGATATGGAGAGACAAAAGACCCAGAATAACCAGCACATTATTGAAGACTATCAAAGTTGGAGGACTGATACCACCCAACTTCAAGACTTACTATAAAGCTATAATGATCCAGACAGTGTGGTATTGGCAAAAGAATAGACAAGCAGATCAATAGAACAGAACAGAGAGCCCAGAAATAGACTCTCATAAATACAGTCAACTGATCTTTGACAAAGGAGCAAAGTCAATACAATGGAACCAAGATAGTCTTCTCAACAAATGGTACTAGAATAACTGGATATGCACATTCAAAATCACTAGTCTAGACACAACCTTACACTAAATTTAACTCACCCTTCACAAAAAAGTGATAACAGACCTCAGTGTAAAACACAAAACTATAAAACTCCTAGAAGAGAACATAGGAAAAAAACCTAGATGACCTTGGGTGTGATGACTTCTTAGATAGAACATGAAAGGTATGATCCGTGAAAAAAATAATTTATATGCTAGACATCATTAAAATTAAAAACTTCTGCTCTGTGAAAGACAATGTCAAGAGAATAAGAAGACAAGTCAAAGACTGGGAGAAAAATATTTGCAAAAGACACATCTGATAAACAAGTTATCCAAATATATATAAAGAGCCCTTAGAATGTAACAATAAAATAACAAACAACCCAAGTAAAAATTGGACCAAATGCCAGGTTGGTGTTGCTCAGTGGTTGAATGTCGACCTATTATCTAGGAGTCACAGTTTGATTCCTGGTCAGGGCACATGCCCGGGTTGTGGGCTCAATCCCCAGTGGGGGGCATGCAGGAGGCAGCCGATCAATGATTCTCTCTCATCATTGATGTTTCTATCTCTGTCTCCCTCTCCCTTCCTCTCTGAGATCAATAATAAATATATATATAAAGAACGTATGTTTTTAAAATATATTTCTTTATTGATCTCAGAGAGGAAGGAAGGAGAGAGATAGAAACATCAATGATGAGAGAGAATCATTGATCGGCTGCCTCCTGCACACCCCCCACTGGGGATGGAGCTCGAAACCCAGGCATGTGCCCTTGGCTGGAATCGAACCTGGGACCCTTCAGTCCACAGGCTGACGCTCTATCCACTGAGCCAAGCCAGCTAGGACTAAAAAGATATATTTTAAAAAAACGGACCAAAGACCTTACAGACACCTCACCAAAGATGAAAAGATAGTTCATATCATATGTCATCAGGGAAATTAAAACAACAACGAGATACCACTACACACCTATTAGAATGGCCAAAATCCAGAATAGTGACAACACCAAGTACTGATGAGGGTGTGAAACAACAACTCATACACTGCTGGTGGGAATGTGAAATAGTACAGCCTCTATGGAAAACAGTTTCTTATAAAACAAAACATAAAAATCAAGTCTTAATAAAAACAAACAGAAACAACCCTTTCCTAATTCCAAAATATGTGCCCTCACAAGGTTAGAGTCTATTGATTTTCTTTTACTTTAAAAAAGCAATTAAGAAGTACAAATTGGCTCAGTGGATAGAGAGTCGGCCCACAGAATGAAGAACCCTGGGTTCGATTCTGGTCAAGGGCATGTACCTGAGTCGCAGGCTCGATCCCTGGCCTGTATAGACACATCGATGTTCCTTTCTCTCTGTCTCTTCCCCGCTTCCACTCTCTCTGAAAGTTAATGGAAAAATATCCTCAGGTGAGGATTAACAACAACAAAAGTACAAATTGGGCCCTGGCTGGTTTGGATCAGTGGTTAGACTGTCGGCCTGTGGACCCAAGGGTCGCTGATTTAATTCCCAATTAAGGACCCGTACCTCAGTTTCAGGTTCCATCCCGGGTCCCAATCGGGGCGTGTGCAGGAGGCAACTAGTTGATGTGACTCTCTCACATCAATGTTTCTCTCTCTCCCCCTCCTCCCTTCCTTTCACTCTCTCTGAAAATCAATGGAAAAAATATCCTCCAGTGAAGATTTTAAAAAAAAGGTCAAGAAAGATAGAAACATCAACGATGAGAGAGAATCATTGATCAGCTGCCTCCTGCACACCCGACACTGGGGATCGAGCCCACAACCTGGGCATGTGCCCTGACTGGGAATTGAACCGTGACCTCCTGGTTCATAGGTCAATGCTCAACCACTGAGCCACGCCAGTTGGGCCCTTATTCAATTTCTTAATGGTGTCTTTTGATGAGCAGATGCCTTTCATTTTTTTAAAAAAATATATTTTATTGATTTTTTACAGAGAGGAAGGGAGAGGGATAGAAAGCCAGAAACATCGATGAGAGAGAAACATCGACCAGCTGCCTCCTGCACACCCCCCACCGGGGATGTGCCCGCAACCAAGGTACATGCCTTTGACCGGAATCGAACCTGGGACCTTTCAGTCCGCAGGCCGATGCTCTATCCACTGAGCCAAACCGGTTTAGCAGATGCCTTTCATTTTGATGAAGTCTATTTTAAATTTTTTTTCCTGATTAATGCTTTCTGGGTCCTGTGTAAAAAATCTTTGTCTATCCCCTTTCTGGGTCCTGTGTAAAAAATCTTTGTCTGCA
This sequence comes from Cnephaeus nilssonii, assembly GCF_951640355.1. NCBI lineage: Eukaryota > Metazoa > Chordata > Mammalia > Chiroptera > Vespertilionidae > Cnephaeus > Cnephaeus nilssonii. The sequence continues at coordinate 90,178,159 of NC_137080.1, read as the reverse complement.
AAGTTATTCTCTGATATTCTCTTTTTTCACTTTTTTTCCTGTTTTATTGAGATACTAGAAGCCCGGTGCATGAAATTCGTGCACGGCGGGGGGTTGTCCCTCAGCCCAGCCTGTACCCTCTCCAATCTGGGACTCCTGGAGGGATGTCCGACTGCCCGTTTAGGCCCGATCCTAGTGGGATCGGGCCTAAACGGGCAGTCGGACATCCCTCTCACAATCCAGGACTGCTGGCTCCCAACTGCTTGCCTGCCTGCCTTCCTGATTGCCCCTAACCACTTCTGCCTGCCAGCCTGATCACCCCCTAACCACTCTGCTGCCAGCCTGGTTGATGCTTAACTGCTCCCCTGCCAGCCTGTTTGCCCCCAACTTCCCTCCTCTGCCAGCCTGGTCACCCCTAACTGCCCTCTCCTGCAGGGTTGATCACCTCCAACTGCCCTCCCTTGCAAACCTGGTCCCTCTCAACTGCCCTCCCTTGCAGGCCTGGTCCCTCACAACTGCCCTCCCTTGCAGACCGGGTGCCTCCCAACTGCCCTCTCCTGCTGGCCATCTTGTGGTGGCCATCTTGTGTCCACATGGGGGCAGGATCTTTGACCACATGGGGGCAGCTATATTATGTGTTGCAGTGATGATCAATTTGTATATCACTCTTTTATTAGATAGGATAGAGGCCTGGTGCACGGGTGGGGGCCAGCTGGTTTGCCCTGAAGGGTGTCACAGATAAGGGTGGGGGTTCCCTTGGGGTGTGGGGTGGCCTGAGCAAGGGGCCTGTGGTGGTTTGCAGGCCGGCCACGCCCCCTGGCAACCTAATGGGAGGCCCTGGTATCTGGAATTTATTTTCCTTCTACAATTGAAACTTTGTAGCCTGGGGCAGAACCAAGCCTGCTGTTCCCTCCGGGGCAGCAGCCATTTCTGTGGCAGTTAATTCACCTTCTACAATTGAAACTTTGTAGCCTTAAGTGGGTGAGCCCGGCCAGGGTGTGCGGAAAGCTTTGCTTCCCCTGTTGCCGCCGGCAACCGTGGCCTGCTCTCTCAAGCTCCATTCTGCCGCCATTTGTTTGAATTTGTTTACCTTCTATAATTGAAACTTTGTAGCTTGAGTGGAGGCTTAGGCCTGCAACGGCTATGGAAAGCTTGGCTTCCTCTGTTACCTGGGAAACCTTGCTCTCTGTGGCTGTAGCCATCTTGAATTGGGTTAATTTGCATACTCGCCCTGATTGGCTGGTGGGCGTGGCTTGGCTGGTGGGCGTGGCTTATGTAGTGGAGTGGTGGTTAATTTGCATATTACCATTTTATTAGAGAGGATAATTGACATATGACATTGTATTAAATTAAAGTATACAACATAATGATTTGACATCTATATATATTAAAGGCTAATATGCAAAGTGTCCCCTCAGGAGTTCGACTGAGAGACCGGGAGTTCGATCGCTCGCTATGACGTGCGCCATAAGGAAGGCCCTGGCTGGCAGCTGGGAGGTCCCAATTGGCCCTGATTGCCTGCCAGCCCTAGGGACCCTACCCGTGCACAAGGCACTGCTGCAGAAGGGGTCAGATCAGAGGGTCTTGTAGCCATCTTAAGGACATTGGCTTCATCCTCAGAGAAGTGGCAAGCTATTGATGGGTTTTAATCATTGACAAGTTGTGACAAGATCACAAAAATGTTTTAAAAAATCACTTTGGTTTTATGCACTAAAGGGGGCTTTCGACTGGAGACAGGCACAATGAGTTGGAGATTATTGGAGAAATCCTAGTGAGAGAGGCTAGTGGCAATGGGGTGGGAGAAGAATGGATGGATTTGATAAGTAATTAGGAGGTAAACTCAATGAAGTAGCTATCGGAGCCTGGAAAATGAGATGGGGCCTCCTCAGATTTCTGTTTGGACCAACAGAATGAATGGTGGTGCTATTCCCTGGGAAAAGAGGAGGCTTATGAGAAAACATAAGGTCGGGTTTGCATTTTGGGTGTGAAGTGACAGGGGATGTTCTGCAGACTTTGTCGTATTGGCCTGACAATTGAAAGAGGGGTTTGGAAGGGGAAGCCATCTGTGTCCATGTGGTAAGCTGCCAAAGACGGCATTCCTTCTCTCTTCCCGACCTTTGTTCAACATCTGTGGAGGATGTCCGGTATGCTGCTGGACGTTGGGGATACAGCCGTGAACAGGAAGAGAAGACTAGGTTTCTGCCCTCAACCAGTTTACCGGCTACCTCGTTACACTTTCCTTAATCTGTAAAATGAATACAATACGATTAAGTGAGATGAGGTGATGTGACGACACCTGACCCTTGCAGTTTTTATTTGTTTTCCGGCCCCAGAGGCGGAAGAGAAGATACTCGGTTCTTGTGCTTTCGCAGCCTTTCCTGGCTGGGCTGCCGCGCAGGCTCCCTGCGCCGCCGGGGTGGGGGCGGGGCGGGCCGGAACGCTAGAGGTCTTCCCCGGGCCAGGACCCGGCCGGGCGAGGGAGCGGCCGCGTGACGTCATCAAGCGGCGCTGCCCGTAGGGCGGGACCTGAGCGCGACAGCGGGGCGGCGCACCGGGCCTGGCTGGGGAAACGAAAGTGAGGGAGGCGCTGGCGGTTCTGGCGGCAGCAGGGCCGGGCCCGGTAGCGGCGGCGGCAGCGGCGGCCTGACCCCCCTCTCCGCTCCCTGGCAGCTTGCCCTCTCCCCTCCGTGTGAGTGCCGGCGCGCGGCCCGGGGGCAGCGGGCGGGCGGGCGCGCGGGCTCAGCATCCTTCCCTCCACCGCCGCCTCGGCCCCGCACCCGCGCGCGGTCTGACCCTCACCGCCTTCTCGCCCCTTCTCTCGTCCTTCCTCCCTCCCCCCCCACCCCCACCTCGTTCCTCCCGCTCCCGGAGCCGCCGCTGACTTCGCCTCTGCGCACACACTCCCACATTCACGTTGTCTTCAAATGGAAAGACTGGTCCGGGGAGATGGGAGCTCATCGCTCCCCGCTATGAGCAGGGGTGGCAGGGCGAGCCCGAGGCCCCGGGAGAGAAGACTGGAGAGGGGGTTGTGAAACCCTTGCCTGGGGAAGCAGCAGGTAGAACCAGGCCTTCTCCTCGGAAGTTCCCAGCCAGAGCACCCTGGGCCTGTGTAGGTCACTTGAGCGCGGCACTAGATAGCTGTGCGGCCTCCCCGTCTCGGGCCGCAGTTTTTTCCAGTGGAAAAATGAGAGGGTTGGATGAGATGATTTGGAAGGCTCCAGTCTAAGGTGGTTTGGAGAGGAGCGTCAGCATCCTTCCTTTCACACAACTATTTCCTCGCCTTTTCTTGCACCCACCCCAACACTGTCCACATTGAGGTTCCCCTGCTCTGTCTCCAGAGTCACTAAGAACCAGTGGGGCCTTTTTTTTTGCTTTTGTTATGGACCTTTTTTTTTTTTTTTTGGCGGGACGAGGGGGTTGATATAAGATAGGTTTAAAGAGAAATGTGGCTCAGCTTGGTCCTGTTTGTTCAGTGTCTTCTGTTCTTCCTGCGACCCCAGGAGAGCCTCTACCTGTGCCTGGTTAGAGGCTGCCTCCCTAGGAAGGATGGGATTATGCATTAGGTTGACGAGCTCATCTTTGAGCTGGAAATAAATAAAACATGTGATTCAGGTTTTTGTGAGGTTGACGGGATCACTGGTATCTTTGGATTTTATTGTAAGTCTGTTCTTTTGCCCCTGCACCTCCTCTTCCCCAAGGATTGCAGCCCTGTTTGCTTCTGTTTTGAGTCCTTTTTCTGAGTCCTGTTAAGGCCAATCAACTGTGTATAAACCACACTGTATTCACTCCTATTGGTTGCTTTTAACTCGATCATTTCTTAAGATGTCAGGGTCTTCTTAATCTCTTCCATCACACTTTTTTTTTTTTTAAGTCCTCACCCGAGGATATTTTTCCATTGATTTTTTAGAGAGTGGAAGAGAGGGAAAGAGAGAGATATCCTCAGGAGAGAGATTGGTTGCCTCCTGCTGGCCCCTTAGAAGGGCCAGGGGCGGGGGAGGAGCCTGCAACGGTGGTGGTAGTGCCCGTGACCTGACTCTGACGCGGGACCCTTCTGTCCTTAGGTGGAGGCTCTATCCACTGAGCCAAACCGACTAAGGCTTTTTTTTTTTTTTTTCCATGCTTACCTCATGTACCTACCCATGGGCATGGATGATGGTGGCATGGAGCCTGCCTGTTTTCTTTCCTTTTTTTTTTTTTTTTGTGGAGGTGGGTTTCTGTTCTTAAAATTACTTTTGTATGTGAGTTTTATGCTATGGCTACATCCAGTTCCAGTAACTTTCTCACTCGTATTTCCTCAGTCCTAAGTCAACCAATGCTTCCATTCCTTACACTGGTGAAAAACTTACCCAATTTTTTCATGTTTTTAAACATCCTGAAGTAAACAAACAAAAAAACCCACAACAGAGTCTGTATCATATGGACTGTCTTAATTATCTGGGTAAAATAATAACAGTGATAGAACAATCATTCTGGGATGGTCTGTTCACCTTGGAAATTATTGGTTAATAGTCATTGGTTAATAGTTTCATAATACATTTCCAGTGTACATTGTTGTTACACATGGCCAGTGTTGCATCAAAGTATAGAATAACAATTTCCCAAGGCTTTTCCCCAGTGGTGTGTGGAGTTGGTCCATGAACTTTTTGGTATCTGACATCAATGGCCCAGAGGCCTCTGAGTCTGAGTACCACATTTTACAGTGAAACTAACGGCTATTTTTGAAAACCCGAGCTTGGCTAGCATCCATACTGGACCTCTTTGAGGAAGAGGCTATTCAAGTGCTGGCCCTGGAAGTTGTTTGGAGTTGCCAAATCCCTTCCCATTTATAATTTATACTTTAGAATCCCTGCTCTGATCCTAGAGACTCTGACATGAGCAGCTGATTGTCTTGTCTGGATTTATGGTTGCAGTCACAATGAAGAGGAGAAATGATCCAGAATGCACTGCCCCTATCAAGAAACAGAAGAAAAGAGTTGCAGAGCTTGCCCTGAGCCTCAGCTCTACATCTGATGATGAACCTCCCTCCTCTATCAATCATGCAGCAAAAGGTATGCTTGCCTGTGTGGTCTGAGGCCACTGGTCATCTGGTTATATGAATCCCCGGAGCCTAAATTGGGCAGACTACAGTCCACTGCTTCTTGCGGAAAATTAGGCAAATTCTGCAGAGATATACTGGCTGTAGACTCTCTTCCTTTCTGCCATTCTCCTAATAGGAGTGGGGGACTTGTTTTAAATAAATAATTGGAATTTTTACAAAGTGCGGTAGTTTTGTTGCTGGTCCTTCAGCAGGTGGCACTCTTGCTGCCATAAACCAGGTGTAAGTACAGGCATACCTTGAACATACTGCGAGTTTGGTTTCAGATCACCGCAATAGTGAGTCGTAATCAGTGTCTTGCCTTCAATTCGTAAAAAAAAAACTGCAACATCTGTGAAGCACAGTAAAGCAAAGGGCAATAGAACCAGGTGTGCCTTGCTCATCTTGTGCTCTTAACAGTTGTTAATGATCCTGAGGCTCTTTGCTACAGTGATGAGGCCTAATTCCCCTTAGGGTTTTGCATTGTTTTCTCAATTCCCTCAGCAGTTCTGAACAAAAATACCCAAATGAATTGGAACATGCCAGTATTCACTGTTTACATTAAGCTCAAAGGATTTCACTCATCTAGATTTTGCTTTGCCTGTTTCTTAGGATTATGGACATTCACAGTTTACACAGATGCTTTCTGTGAGAAATTGTAAAGTGTCTAGGAGCTTGCCTCAAATACCAAGCAATTAGAAGTAGCTATATTGCATTTACCCTGAATTACTAGTTGTATTAATTTCCTATGACTGCTGTAACAAATTACAAACTGGATGGCTTATATCAACAGAAATTTATTCTTCACGGGCCAGAAGTCCAAAATCAAGGTGTCAGCCAAGGCCATATTCCCTCCTACGGCTCTTGGGGAGAAGGCTTTTCTGCCTCTTCTATCTCCTGGTGGTTGCTGGCTGTCCTTGTTGTTCCTTGGCTTAGAGTAGCATAACTCCAGTCTCTGCCTCTGTCTCTGTGTTCAAATTTCCCTCTTCTTATAAGTACATCAGGGCCCCCCCTAATATATTATGACCTCATTTAACTTGATTACATCTGCAAATATCCTATTACCAAATGTCCCATTCCCAGACTAGGTGACATTACCTTTTGGGAGACACTATTTAACCAGCTGTCTTGCATTTTGGATCATCTGCTGGGTCACTGGTAAATTGAAATGAAATTTGGTAACAGATTGGTAACTGTAAGGGTGAGAAGCATCCTTTGAGGGAGGTAGAAAATTCAGTTTATTCATAAGTGGTAGGCTAGTTGAAGGGCAGTTACTCATCAGCTGTCTGAGAAGCTGGTCCAGAGAGGAGAAGCTTGACAGGTGGCACAGCTAATGAAGCATTTGGTGTGGCTGTGGTCCTGGCTGGATAAGAGACTCATAAACTTGTGTGTGGAGATATGTGTGCCTTTAAAGTTGTCATGTTGAGTTCCAGGATAGATGAGAAAGGCTGTATGTAACAGATTACTAAGTAGGAAGGAAAAAAACATATTGGTGCATTTGCTCTCCGGACTATTAAGGAAAGGGAATTTTGGTTCTCATCTGCAATTTAAGCAGCTTGGTGAAGGTAGAGGGTCTCCTTGGGTAGGGCTCTGGGGTATGAGGAGAGAGGGGCCTACAAGGGAAAAAGGGAGAGCATGTCTGGAGGAATAAATGACACTTAGGTGGTGGCGGTATCTAGTTCCAAGGGGCTCTTGGGGAACATTTGCTCTCAAGCAACATCCTTTGAAGTAAGGAGAGCACAGTGTCCAGGTAGAGGAAGGTGAGTGTATATGGTTAAGGATCGTTCAAGGGAACCAGTCTGATTTAAATTTCAAGCTTTTAAAAATGTGACTGTGAATTGAGATTAGCTCTCTCCCCCTCACAGACTCCCTTGAATTGTACCAAATAGTTTTAACCTTTTCTGGAAGTAGCACCATATGACTCAGGATTGATGTTGCCGCCGTGTGTGCAGAATGGAAGTCTAGAGGTGGCCAGGACTGTGTATGCTTCTGGCAGTAGGCCATTTGGTCCTTGCATTTGTAGAAAATGAGGCAGGAGGTAGAGGCACGCTAACATGCCAGATTTCCCTGGGTCAGCTTATTTTAGGAAGGGCAGCTCCACATTGACACAGAAACTCTGAGGACTAGGGTCTAGTGTCTTCAGCAAAACTACTCCTTTGTCTCTCCCACCCCAACCCTGTGCTTGGCATGGAGTAAATGCTCAGTAAATATTTACTGAATAAAATGGATAGAAGGCAACAGTAGTATCTTTTCCAAGAAACTTAAAATGCTTCACCTCTTTCATTTTGCCTGCTCTTCTTCCAGTCTACAGAAAACCATTTCATTAAGTACTTCTGAGCATTTATGTCATTTCTGTTCTGTATTGGCTCCTCTAAGGCATCCATCCCTGGACAGTGTGCCCTGGTAGTTACTCTCACCAGAAACTACATATCCGTTAAGTCATAGCATTAAAGCAGTTGTGTTTCTTTTTGTTCCAACCACTTCAACCTGCACATACTGTTCAAATGGATGATTGAAACATGCTCTTTAGGGGGTATAATTAGAAAAACAAAAAAACAGTAGTTACTATTTCTGTCTGTCTGGGCCTTGCTTGTGCTGCTGTTTCTTCCTTTTTTAAAATATATTTTTATTGATTTCAGAGAGGGAGAGAGATAGAAACATCAATGATGAGAGAGAATCATTGATCGGCTGCCTCCTGCATGCTCCACATTGGGGATCCAGCCTGCAACCTGGGCATGAGTCCTCACTGGGAGTCCACTTGTGACCTCGTGGTTCATAGGTCAATGCTCAACCACTGAGCCATGCCAGTTGGGTTGTGTGGCTTCTGCTAGATCAGTGTGATGACTCATTAATACATCTTTTTATTTATTTTTTTTCAGAGAGGAAGGGAGAGGGATAGAAAGCTAGAAACATCGATGAGAGAGAAACATCGACCAGCTGCCTCCTGCACGCCCCCCACTGGGGATGTGCCCGCAACCAAGACACATGCCCCTGACCGGAATCGAACCTGGGACCCTTCAGTCCGCAGACCGATGCTCTATCCACCGAGCCAAACCGGTTGCGGCCATCTTTTTAAATTAATCAGTTTATTTTACATTATTATTGACAAGGTAACTGTATTGCCAGGTCAGAGACTGACATCATCTGACCAGAGTAAAGAAGAAAGGGATGTTGTCATGGCCACTGTGGCATCATGTGATTATTATGAATATTTTAAGAGGAGTTTAAAGGCACTTTCAAGCCTAAATAAACTCTTGGAAATTTGCTATTAAGTAACAACCTTTTGAAGTAAGGAGAGACGGGTGGAGATCATTTTGTTCATTTCGGTATTTTTTTTTTTAATCCTCATCTGAGGATATTTTTCCATTGATTTTTGTTTGTTTTTTTTTAGAGAGAGTGAAAGAGAGGGAAAGATAGAGAGAAATATAGATGTGAGAGAAATACATCTATTGGTTGCCTCCTGCACAAGCCCCGACCAGAGCCTGGGCTGGGGAGGAGTCTGCAACCGAGGTACGTGCCCTTGACCAGAACCAAACCTGGGACCCTTCATCCACAGGCTGATACTCTATCCACTGAGCCAAATCGGCCAGGGCCTTTTTGTTGTTTCTCACAGGAAAACTGGTCCTTAGGTGTGTGCGTCTGGCCCTCCCATAGCGTGTGCCTTGGAAGCTGCCAGGGTCCTTGCCCAGCACCACACTAACAATGCCTCCCCTCTACCAGACTTAAGTCTTCCCTAAATAGGCTATTTTCCCTGAAACACCATTGCTTTCCTGTCAGTCCAGATTCATGACCTTAATCAAAAACTTCCTTTATCGGTACCTGTTTAAATTGCTCTAACGAGTTACCATTTGTCTGGCACGAAGAAGAAATTGAGTCTTTAAACAGGAATGAGTGTATTCCACAGCAGTTGTTAGGCAGGATGGGATGTTTATTAAAATCCATAATTTATTCTTCTGTATCTTTGTGCTGCTCACCTTGGCCACTAGTGTTTGGATCTGCTCCTCCTATGTGTTGTCACTGTCATTTCTAATCTTGGCATGTTTGCTCTACTGTTTTGTTGCCTTATCAAAAATTTGGCCAGTAGCTGGGAAGCCTCTTCCTTCTTTAAAATGACTTAAGAGTAATGCCCTCTATCAGGTAGAGAAGAAATCCTAAATGAAAACTCTAAGTGATGCTTTGGGCTCTCTGGTAGGTTTCAGAAGAGGAGCTCCTGGGGAGGTAAATGGGAATGCCACCAGCTTTGGCACATTCTTAATGAAACTAATGATTTTAATAGACTGACCTTATTAGTCCGTTAATTTATACCCTCATTACAGGAGTGTCTGTTCAGTGTTTGCTAAATTTTTAGCAGTCTTGGGAGGCTAAACCTCCGCTTTAGTTTCTGCTGCAGCCACGGCAGTTGTCTCCTTTTCATCTGAAAAGAGTGGCCCCAAAGGCCCCGGGGTAAAATGAGTGGTGGTGTGATAGTCTGTGGACATTAGGACTGATCTGGGGACTCTGTCTTAAATCCTGTCAGGCTAAGCATTGGCTTCACATACCACATGAAATAAAAGAGAAATAAGGATTATCTGTTCATCCAGCATACTTCTTGATCTCACAAAGAAATGTCTACTGTATCTAGTAGAATGGTATTTTAGCTCCCATCAGCCCCGCTCTCAGGATCTGGACAGGGCAGCTGTACGTTAGGTGACACCTAGGGAAGAGGAATGGAGGGGAAAGATCTTTGTACCAGAATCATCACTGATTTGCCAGATGAACCCTCCACCCAAATTTGGTTCTTTCTGCCATTTTGGTCCAAAAATGTTATGAAGACAAAGAAAACACATCTTTCTCTGAGATCTGAGGTGGCAGGAACCCTGCATGCTCAGGAATGATATTTATACTATTGATGGATGCCCATTAATGGGTCAAGCAAACCTGACATCCTGGCAGCTCCCTAGAGCTGGACCAAGTGCACACTCTCCTTTGAGGCTGCCAGGTTTTCCTAACCTTCCCATAGGTAGACCTATGCATCCCCAGACAGCCGGTGAATGGCATAACAACTGATTTAACATTATAGCTTCTGTTGAGTCAGGACCCTGGATCCCTAGGCGCCCCGAAAGAAAATATAGGACCCGAGCGGGGAGCTGCCTGCATTCCTGACACCACCTTTTTCTGCACTAAGCAGTACAGGTTGAAGGCATGGAAGCAGCTGCGTGAAGAGAATCTGCACCTTTGGACGGGTGGTTCTTTAGCAGGTGGGCACTCTTACAGAGCGCCTCTCTTCTCATCGGAAGAATAGATGAAAGGCCAAGCTCAGTCTCCAGTCATTCAGGAGTCTTTTCCCTCAGATCTGATGTCCTCTGAAGATTTCTCTGGAAAGGAACCAAACTCTTTCCAAGGCTTGGAATGGTACTTTATTTCTCAATAGTTTTATTTTTTTAACCCTAATTTTCTTTATTTAAAAATTTTTTTATTGATTTCAGAGAGGAAGGGAGAGGGATAGAGAGATAGAAACATCAATGATGAGAGAGAATCACGGATTGGCTGCCTCCTCTAGGCCCCCTACTGGGCATCAAGTCAGCAACCCAGGCATGTTCTCTGACCAGGAATTGAACTGTGACCTCCTGGTTCATGGGTTGATGCTCAACTCCTGAGCCATACCAGCCAGGCATAACCCTAATTTTCAAACGAATGTATTCTTATTTCTCCCATAGAAAGGCGGAAAAGTGCAAAACAAAATAAATATCACTTCTCAGTTTCCATGGTTACTCATTGTTAATATTCTGGGTCTTTCTTTGAGTGGCACTTTGGCACTCTGTGATGTGGTGCTGCATTGGTCCATGTAAACAAATTGGCTCCTGCTCTGGCTGGTTGGCTCAATTGGTTGGAGTATCATCCCAGTAAGAGCACATACCCAGGTTGTAGATTCAATCCCCAGTCAGGGCACATACAAGAGACACCAATCAATGTTTCTTTCCCCTCCCCACCCCTCCCTCCCTCCCTCGCTCCCTCCCTCCCTTGCTCCCTTGCTTCCTCCCCCCTCCTTCCCCCTTTCTTCCACCTCCCTCCCCCTTTCTTCCCCCTCCCTCTTTAAAATCAATAAAACACACAAACACACACAAAAACAACACCAAGTTGGCTCCTTGTTAAGGGAGTTGGATAGCCACCTTAAGGGGAAGGGGCAGATTTGGTACCTTTCATACACAGACATTCTCAACCAAAACTCCTCCTTGCTAACTGCTTAGGAGCCAGGATTTTGGTTTTAAGTTTATTCTGATAAACATGTTCACCTGCCTTTTCTTTCTTTAGCAAAACGTTAAATCATTAAAAAATGTATGTTTATCTTAGCTAATAGATTTTTAAGCTCTCTTAGGGTAGGATTGTTACTTTTGGCTAGTACCTGGTTGTATGTAGCATGGACCTTTTGTAGAATAGGTCCTGAACCAAATTTGTTGTCTGATCTGTTAAATAATACCAATATTTTGGACTCTGACGGATTCCATATGTCAGCCTACTGGAGTGATGGGGAGGCTTCCTAATAATATAATCTAGTAGGACCCAGTTCTCTTAGAATATAGGTATTCCATTCTCATGATCAAACTTTTTGTTAGTGTTTTATCTTAAAAAATTTTTTTTTAAAGACTTCATTTTTTTTTTAGAGCAGTTTAAGGTTCACAGCAAAATTGAGAGGTAAGGACAAAGGTATCTCTACACATGCATAACCTTCCCCATTATCAACATACCTCACCAGAGTGGAACATCTGTTATAATTGACTAGAGGCCTGGTGCACGAATTTGTGCATGGGTGGGGTCCCTCGGCCTGGCGGGTGATCAGGGCTGATCAGGCCATCTCGCCTAGTCCCAGTCGGGGTTGACGAGGGCCAGCCTGCTGGGGAGGGACTGCGGGAGGTTGGCTGGCTGGCTGGGGAGGAACCGTGGGAGGGCTTCAGGGTGTGTCCGGCCTTCTCACCCAGTCCTAATTGGCTGGACCCCAGCAGCAAGCTAACCTACCAGTTGGAGCATCTGCCCCCTGGTGGTCAGTGCATGTCATAGAGACTGGTCGACAGAATGGCACATCATTCACTCAGAGCCCATCCTATCTAATAAAAAAGTAATATGCAAATTGACCATACCCTACCACACCCACAAGCCACGCCCACCAGCCAATCAGGAGCAAATTAGCCCAACCAAGATGGCTGCAGCCATGGAGAGAGCAGGAGGCTTGGGTTTCCCCGGCAATGGAGGAAGCCAAGCTTTTCGCCTGCCCTGGCCTGCCTTGGCCTCTGCTTAAGGCTACAAAGTTTCAATTATAGAAGATAAGTAAATTCCAACAAAAATGGCTGTGGCCACAGAGCAAGCAGGAGGCTTGGCTCTGCTCAAGGCTACAAAGTTTCAATTATAGAAGATAAATAAATCCTAGATACCAGGGCTTCTGCTTGGGTTGCTGGGGGTGTGGGGCCGGCCTACAAACCACCACAGGGCCCTCGCCCAGACCACCCCACGCCCCAAGGAAACCCCCACCCTGATCCGGGATACCCTTCAGGGCAAACCAGCTGGCCCCCACCTGTGCACCAGGCCTCTATCCTATCTAATCCTATCTAATAATAGACAAATATGCAAATTGGCCATACCCCGACACACCCACAAGCCACGCCCACCATCCAATCAGAGTGAGTATGCAAATTAACCCAAACCAAGATGGCTACAGCCACAGAGAGCAAGGTTTCCTAGGTAACAGAGGAAGCCAAGCTTTGCACCTGCCCTTGCCAGGCCTAAGCCTCCACTCAAGCTACAAAGTTTCAGTTATAGAAGGTAAACAAATTCAAACAAATGGCGGCAGAATGGAGCTTGATAGAGCAGGCCAGGGCTGCCGCCGGCAACAGGGGAAGCAAAGCTTTCCGCACACCCTGGCTGGGCCCACCCGCTTAAGGCAACAAAGTTTCAATTATAACCCCAACACAAATGGCTGCCGGCCTCGGAGGGAGCCCCAGGCTTGGCTCTGCTCCAGGCTACAAAGTTTCAATTGTAGAAGGAAAATAAATTCCAGATACCAGGGCCTCTGCTTGGGTTGCCAGGGGGCGTGGCCTGCCTGCTAACCACCACAGGCCCCTCGCTCAGGCCGCCCCACGCTCCAAGGTAACCCCCACCTGATCCGGGACGCTCTTCAGGGCAAACCAGCTGGCCCCCACCCCTGTACCAGGCCTCTATCCTATCTAATAGAAGAGTAATATGCAGATTGATCATCACTGCAACACACAATATAGCTGCCCCCATGTGGTCAAAGATCCTGCCCCCATGTGGACACAAGATGGCCACCACAAGATGGCCAGCAGGAGAGGGCAGTTGGGAGGCACCCGGCCTGCAAGGGAGGGCAGTTGGAGGTGATCAACCCTGCAGGAGAGGGCAGTTAGGGGTGACCAGGCCGGCAGAGGACGGAAGTTGGGGGCAAACAGGCTGGCAGTAGAGTGGTTAGGGGGTGATCAGGCTGGCAGGCAGAAGCAGTTAGGGGCATTCAGGAAGGCACGCAGGCAAGCAGTTGGGAGCCAGCAGTCCTGGATTGTGAGAGGGATGTCCGACTGCCCGTTTAGGCCCGATCCCACCAGGATCGGGCCTAAACGGGCAGTCGGACATCCCTCCAGGAGTCCCAGATTGGAGAGGGTACAGGCTGGGCTGAGGGACAACCCCCCCCTCCGTGCACAAATTTCGTGCACCGGGCCTCTAGTAAAAGAATAATATGCAAATTGACTGTCACTCCAACACGCAAGATGGCTGCCCCCATGTGGTCCAAGATGACTGCCCCCATGTGGACACAAGATGGCCGCCACAAGATGGCCTGCAGGGGAGGGCAGTTGGGAGGGACCACGCCTGCAAGGGAGGGCAGTTGGGGGCGATCAAGCCTGCAGGTGAGGGCAGTTAGGGGTGACCAGGCCAGCAGAGGAGGGAAGTTGGGGGCGACTGGGCCTGCAGGGAAGGGCAGTTGCGGGGTGCCCAGGCCTGCCGGGGAGAGCAGTTGGGGGGGACCAGGCCTGCAGAGGAGGGCAGTTTGGGGTAAACAGGCTGGCAGGGGAGCAGTTAGGCATCAATCAGGCTGGCAGGGGAGTGGTTGGGGAATGATCAGGCTGGCAGGCAGAAGTGGTTAGGGGCAATCAGGAAAGCAGGCAGGTGAGTAGTTGGGAGCCAGCAGTCCTGGATTGTGAGAGGGATGTCCGACTGCCCGTTAGGATCGGGCCTAAACAGGCAGTCAGACATCCCTCGAGGGGTCCCAGATTGGAGACAGTGCAGGCTGGGCTGAGGGACACACCCCACCCCATGCACGAATTTTGTGCATTGGTCCTCTAGTCCTTTATAATAAAAGCCTAATATGCTAAGTGTCTAGTCATCCGGTCATCTGTTCAACCAAACAATGTGTAATATACTAATGATATGCTAAGGCCGCTCAACTACTCGCTATGACGTGCACTGACCATCAGGGGACAGATGCTTCGAACCGTAGGTTAGCTTGCTGCTGGGG
>NC_137080.1:90083613-90161113 GCF_951640355.1 Cnephaeus nilssonii | reverse complement strand
TGTGTGTGTGTGTAATATCACACAATAATGCAATCCTATATAATGAAGAGCTAATATGCTGATTAGACCAAACAGCAGAATGAATGTCTGGACGATCTTCCGGACAAAGCGGGGCTGCGAGGGCCGGCCGAGGTTGTGAGGGCCGGCCAAGGTAGCTAGGGCTGCGAGGGCCGAGCCCCTTGCACGAATTTCGTGCATCAGGCCTCTAGTGTTACAATAATTGCTTTATAATAATAATCTTATATTTTTAAGGTAGCTAAGAAATGAGCAAAAAATATGTTTATACATTCTTTCATATTGACTCACATATTTATCATTTGTAGTGCTCTTCCTTTCTTCCCAAGGATTTGAGTCATTTTCTGGTGTTACTTCCTTTCAGTCTAAATGACTTCCTGATAACAACAAATCTGTCTTTATCTAGAAATGTATTTTACTTTCATTATTGTAGGGTAGTTTTGCTGGTTTAGAATTTTTCATTCAGCACATTGACTACGTCATCCCACTGTCTTCTGGCCTCCATTGTTTCAAATGAGAAGTCAGCCAACTGTAGTAATGCATTTTTCTCTTGCTGCTTTCAGATTTCCTCTGTCTTTCAGCAATTAGACAATGATGTGTCTAGGTGCAGATCTCTTTGTATTAATTTTACTCGACGTTTGTTGCATTCTTGGTTATATAGATTCAACAGTTTTTGAGCATTACTTCTTTTTAAAAAGTGTGTCCTTTTCTCTTTCTTTCCTCTCCTTTGGATACAACCATTAGATATATGTTAGTATGCTGATGCTATCCCTCAGATCTCTGAGCACTGTGTATTTTTCTTTACTCTTCAGACTGGGTAATTTCTAGTTATTTATATTCAAGTTCACTGATTCTTTTTTGTATCATTTAGAATCTCCTGTTAAGTCCCTCTAATGAATTTTTAATTTAGTTATACTTTTTGTGGTAAAACATAAATACATAACATATAATTTACCATTTTAACCATTTCTAAATGTACAGTTCAGTGGTATTAAGTGTATTCACATTGTCGTGCAACCATCAGAACTTTACTTCTTCCCAAACTGTAACTCTACTACCCATCCCTAAATGATAAAAGACTAATATGCAAATTGACCAAATGGCAGAATGATTGATTGCTATGATGCCCACTAACCACCAGGAGGCCAACACTCAATGCAGGAGCTGCCCCCTGGTGGTCAATGTGCTCCTACAGGGGGAGCGCCGCTCAGCCAGAAGCCGGGCTCATGGTTGGCAGCTCAGCGGCAGTGGTGGAAGCCTCTCGCGCCTCCGCGGCAGCACTAAGGATGTCCGACTGTCGGTTTAGGCCTGCCCTGTGTGACGAGCTGTAAGTCGGATATCTTCCGAGGGCTCCCAGACTGCGAGAGGGCGCAGGTCGGGTTGAGCGACCCCCCCCTCCTGAGTGCACGATTTTTGTGCACTGGGCCTCTAGTATATCTATAAAAGAGAGGGAAAGAGCCAGTCACAGTGACTATCTAGACAAGTGATGGGCAACCTTTTGAGCTTGGTGTGTCAAACTTCGCCAAGAAACTGAGCATAACTCGGGTAGTGTGTCACTTTGAGGAAAAAACATTATTTCGCAAATGTTTCATCCTCGGCATGCGGCTGCCTCAGCGGCCGTGTGTCATCAGAAATGGCTACGCGTGTCAGTGCTGACACGCGTGTCATAGGTTCGCCAACACTGATCTAGACTGTTGATCCTCCTGCTTTTGACCAGGAGTCACATAACCTACAACTCTGGCAGCTGCTAAGGTGTGTCTTATTTGGAGATCTTTTGCAACAAGGGTATGCTATAGGACTCGTCCTCTTACCTATAAGTTTAAAGGACTGCGAAAACAAAGGAAACTAGGAGATTAAACAATCAGAAATTCTTAGTCTGACAATTATATCTTCAATAAATATATTAATAAAAGGGTAATATGCTAATTAGACCAGGAGACCTTCTAGGAGACCTTCCTGATGTCCTTCTGGACAAAGCGATGGTGGCGGGGCTGAGGCAGAAGCAGTTAGGGGTGATCAGGCCAGGAGGGGAGGGCAGTTGGGGGTGATCAGGCTGTTGGGGGGGCAAGAGGGGGTGAGCAAGCCAGCTGGGGGTGGCAGTTGGGGGTGAGCAGGCAGCCGGGGGTGGCAGTTGGGGGTATCAGGCTGGCATGGGGTGCAGTTGGGGGCGAGCAGGATGGCAGGCGGGGCAGTTGGGGGTAAGTAGGCCTGCAGGGGGGGCCAGTTGGGGGCATGCAGGCCAGCAGGGGGGACAGTTGGGGGTGATTGGCTGGCAGGGGCGCATTTGGGGCAAGCAGGCCTGCGGGGGGGCAGTTGAGGTCGAGCAGGCCAGCAGGGGGGGTAGTTGGGGGCAAGCAGGCTGGCAGGGGTGCAGTTGGGGGCGATCAGGTCAGCAGGCAGAGTGGTTAGGGGCGATCAGGCAGGCATGCAGGTGAGTGATTAGGAGCCAGTGGTTCTGGATTGCGAGAGGGATGTCAGACTGCCGGTTTAGGTCTGATTGGATCGGGCCTAAACCGGCAATCGGACATTCCCTGAGGAGTCCCAGGCTGGAGAGGGTGCAGGCCATGCTGAGGGACACCATCGTGTGCACGAATTTCATGCACCGGGCCTCTAGTATTTTATATTTAGCAATGTCCTTTAAATACATTATTTCATTTTCCAATTACCCATGACGAAATTATTACCATCTTAGTTGGTAGGGAAAGAAAGTGAAAAGATGGGAAAGGAAAACATATTTTTGAGTCACCATTGTATGTCAAGTACCATTAGGAACTTTTGGTACTTGCCCAAGATTACACAGTTAGTAAGATGTAGAGAATACATTTGACCCTGGGTCATTTTATGAACTTCATGTGTGTAATGCATATTTTAAACACTAGTTAGATAAATGAAATTAGACTTCTAGAGGTTATTTTGTGCTATAAACTCACCTAAATATTTTTCTTCTTTCTTTTCTAGTATCTAGCACCAGCCTCAGTGGGTCCGACAGTGAGACTGAGGGGAAGCAACGCAGCTCTGATGATGCATTCAAAGCAGACTCTCTTGTGGAGGGAACTTCTTCCCGCTATTCCATGTACAACAGCGTCTCCCAGAAGCTTATGGTATGTTGGCACTTGGGTGGGGTTTCTAAAGCTGCACCAGAAGAGTGAGAGAGAAGGGAATTTGTATTGATTGGTATGAAAAGAAGAAATGCTAGGGAGTGAGTTTTTCCTTTGCTTTTTGCTACTGAAGTTTAGTAGAGTGTGGCTCTCTTTTCAATAGAGGTATTGTTCACATTGGAGCAGCGGTCGCCAGCCTTTCGGACCTCGAGGACCACTGGTTGGCACCCGCTGTATTGGAGTTCATCCATGTGAAGTGGTTGTTCAGGCCTGCTTCTGGTAATCGCCTTCCAGGGGGAATAGACACAAATCTTAGGATTGAGTTCTTTTATTAGACAAGGATCTTTAGGGTTTGAGATTTAGGTTTCTGATTTTTGGGGTATATAATTGAGCCCATTGACTCTAGAGTTCAGTATAACATTAAAAAAAATGATTCTGTCCAGGAGTTGATAGTACCTCTAAGACCTCAGTTTTGCATGAAGCAATTTTTCAGTTGATCTCTTGATTTGGGCTTCTGTAGGCCCACATTGTCCTTGCCTGTTCATGATCTTTTTGGGTTCCATATACTAGGTGTACTGGTTAATAATGCGGATTTTGTAACCAAAGAAAACACAATAATTTCAAGAGAAACATCAAAAGTGCTTTATTCAAAGTAATGTCAATCACTAGCTACACATTTCCCCATCTTGCAGGTAATTTGTGTATACCGTCCCAATAGAACTTTCCTTGTTTTGAGGCAAACCATTCAGAGACTCAATTTTCCACTTCTTTCTACGATTTGAAGTGCTACTCAGAAAGTGCATGTGCCATTGATGGGAACAAGTGATAATCTGAAGGAGCAAGGTCTGGTGAATACAGTGGGTGGGTTAATACTTCCCAGCAAAGATCTTTTAATGTGTCTTTAACTGGTTTTGAAGTGTGTGATGGTGCGTTTTCATGAAGCAAAATTACTTTGCCATGTCTTCTGGCACTTTCTGGTCGTTTCACGATGAAAGCATGGTTCAAATTGATTATTTGTTGTTGGTAGTGATCAGTATTAACAGTTTCACCGGTTTTAGAAGCTCATAATACACCACACCTTCCTGATTCCACTAAACGCAGAGCACTGTCTTCTTTCCGAAGCGATTTGGCCTTGCAGTCAATGTTGATGGTTGACCTGGATCAACCCATGATAGATTTCGTGCATTTGGGATACTCAAAATAAATCCACTTTTCATCGCCAGTCACAATTCTATGTAAAAAAGACTTTCTTTCGTGCCATTGAAGCAACATTTTACTGATGACTTTTCAGTTTTCCATTTGTCTTTCGTTCAGTTGATGTGGCACCCATTTTTTCCCATTGCTTGTAAAGGATCGGAAATTGTTTGCTGAGCAACGTTCAATATTTCTGCAAGTTGTTTTTGAGTTTGACATGCATCTTCATCCAATAATGCTTGTAATTGTTGGTCTTCAAACTTTTTTGGTTGACCTGGATGTTCTTTGTCCTTCACGTCCAAATCATCACTTGTAAGTGTTTAAACCAGCGTTCACAAGTATCTTCAGATGGAGCATGTTTACCATAAGCTTCCCAAAGTACATGGTAACTTTTTCTTCAAAATAAAGTAATGAATTAAAACTTCCCATAAATGCTCTTTTTTTGGGGCACGAAATTCGATACTTTTAAGTGTAAAAATATCTATGATGTTAACACCTTCAGCAAATTTGACATATGAAGTTTTGAAGCTTGTCAATACAACAAAATAGCATACATATCAAATTGCATATATATCAACATATGTGTAACGCCATCTATTGAAAAAAATCTGAGTTATTAACTGATACACCTAGTAAATTTTTGGAATATTTGTCCTAGATCTGTGAAATATGCCATGGGTATTTTAATAGGAATTGTGTTGGGTCTATAGATTGCTTTGGGTAGTACGGCATTTTAATGATGTTAATTCTTCCTATCCAAGAACACAGATATATGCTTCCACTACTTTGTATCTTCCTCTGTTTCTTTTACCAGTGTCTTAGAGGGTTTTTTTTTTTAATGTGCCTCAGTCATGAAACAGCTCTGGCCACCAACACAGTCATCAAGCTAGGATGAACTAAGAGTAACACCACCAATCAGGTGTCTCCTTGCCCATTGCCAGGGGGTTGCCCTACAGTTTTATGAATAAAGGTCTTTTACCTCCTTGGTCAGGTTTATTCCTAGGTATCTTATTTTGTTGTTATTGTTGTAATGATAAATAGGATTGTTGTTTTTAGTTTCTCTTTCTGAGAGTTTTTATTGATATGTAAGAATGCCATTAATTTCTGGATGTTAATTTTGTATCCTGCTACATTGCCAAATTCATTTATTAACCCTTTGCACTCGCTTGCTTTTTTCTCGATTCCTTTTTTCTACTCGGGATTTAATTTTTTAAATACCCCAGATTTTACAAAGCGCTACAGTAGAATAAAAAACTGGAGTTTCTTTTCATACAAACTTATTTATTTGGATTTTTTTATATTTCAAATTATTGATACATTCAATACAGTTTGACATACGAGCTGCTACCGATGCTAACCGTGTCGAGTCACACTCGACATCCGAGTGCAAAAGGTTAAATCTAGTAGTTTTTTTGGTGGAGTCTTTAGGGTTTTTTATGTATAATATCACATCATCTGTGAAGAATGATGGTTTTACTTCCTCCTTTATAATTTGGATGCCTTTTATTTTTTCTTCTTGTCTGTTCTCTGTGGCTAGGACTTCCAGTACTATCATAATAATAATAGGGGAATATGCAAATTAGCTGGGGTGCTGTAACGTCATGACCGAACAGTAGGGACCTGAGGCTGCATGGCGCCTGGCGGGGGTGAGGGACCTCAGGTCGCGCCCCCCGCCCAGCAGGGCTTGACGGGGACCTCAGGCCACGCCCCCCGCCCCGGCGCCAGGCCGGGAAACCTCAGGCTGTGCCCCTGCCCCAGCGCTCGGCCAGGGGACCTCAGGCCATGCCTCCCGCCCTGCGGGGCTTGACAGGGACCTCAGGCCGCGCTGCTCGCCTGGCAGGGCTTGACAGGGGACCTCAGGCCATGGCCCCCGGTGCCAGGCTGGGAGACCTCAGGCCATGCCCCCTGCAAGGCGGAGCTTGACGGGGGACCTCAGGCCACGCCCCCCACCGCAGCACTGGGCCAGGGGACCTGAGGCTGCACCCCTGCCCAGAGGGGCTTGATGGGAGTAGGGCCGTCTTGGTATGGGTCTCCTATGTTTTCGAAATGCATGTGGGCAAGGACTTGACTCTCGGTCCCACGGCGTGCCCCAGACTCTGACCCGAGGGAGATTTTCATATACATTTTACTAATTTTCTTTCATCTCTGGCACTTCTATTATAAAGAAAGAGCAAATAGCAATATTAACTTTTTGCGCTATGTCCCATAGATTTTGGGTGTTTATTTTCATTTATTTCCAGAAAGTTTATTATTTCTTCATTGATCTCATTGGTAACCCATTCATTATTTAATAACATGCCATTTAGCTTCCATGTGTCTGAATGCTTTTGAGTGTTTTTATTGTAGTTAATTTCTAGTTTCATGCTACTGTGATCTAGAAGATGCTTGATATGGTTTCAGTTTTCTTGAACTTGTAAGACTTATTTTGTGTCCTGACATGTGGTTTATTTTTGAGAATGTTCAATGCATATTGAAAAGATGTATATTCTGCTGCTTTGGGGTGAAATATTCTGTAAATATCAAATCCATCTGGTCTAATGTGTTGTTTAAGGTCGCTGTTTCCTTGTGATTTTTTTGTCTGGAAGATCTATCCAGTGATAAAAGTGGGGTGTTAAAATCCCCTACTATGGCTGTATTGCTGTTAATCTCTCCCTTAAAGTCTTCCAATAGTTTATTTTTTAATATATATTTAGGTACTCCTATATTTGGTACATATTTGTTTACCAGGGTTATATCCTCTTGTTGGTTAGATCTCTTTAGTATTAAGTAGTGACCTTCTTTGTCTCTTGGAAATTTTTTTTAATTTTTTGCATGGAAATTTTTTTTCTGTCCCTTCACTTTCATCCTATGTGAGTCTTTTGTTGTGAGGTGTGTTATTTGTAGACAGCTCATATATGGGTCATGTTTTCTTATTCTTTGAGCTACCCTATGTCTTTTGATTGGGGCATTTAATCCATTTGCATGTAATGTTATTAATAGGTACTTACTTATTACTATTTTTATTCTTCACTGTCTCTCTATTTCTTCTTCTTACAACACTCCTTTTAACCTTTCTTACAGTTCTGGTTTGGTGTTAATAAAATCCTTTTGCCTTTTTATTGTTTGGGAAGTTCTTTATTTCACCTTCAATTTCTTCTAAAATACATTTTTTATATGTTTTTATTTATTTCAGAGAGCGGAAGGGAGAGTGAGAGAGAGAGATAGAAGCATCAATGATGAGAGAGAATCTGTTGCCTTCTGCACACTCCTACTGGGGATTGTGCCTGAAACCCAGGCATGTGCCCTGACTGGGAATTGAACTGTAATCTCCTGGTTCATATGTCGACACTCAACCACATAGCTGTACTGGCTGTGCTCATTTTCAATTTTGAATGATAGCCTTGCTGGATAGAGTAGTCTTGGTTTCAGATCCTTGCTTTTCATTACTTTGAATACTTCATGCTGTTCCCTTCTGGCCTGTAGTGTTTCTGTTGAGAAATCTTCTGACAGCCTTATGGGAGCTCCCTTGTAGATAACTGTCTCTCTCTTGCTGCCCTTAAGATTATCTCTGTCTTTTTTAAAAAAAAATTAAATCTTTATTGTTGAAAGTATTACATATATCCCCCCATTTGACTCCTTCCAGACTGCCCTGCTCCCTACCCTAGGCCTTCACCACCCTATTGTCTGTATCCATGGGTTATGCATATATGCATACAATATCTTTGGATGATCTCTTCCCACCCACCTACCTTCCGAGTTCCCTCTGAGAGTCGATAGTCTGTTCCATGTTTCTGTGTCTCTGGTTCTATCATCAGTTTATTTTGTTCACTAGATTCCACATATGAGTGAGATCATGTGATACTTGTCTTTCTCTGACTGGCTTATTTCACTTAGCATAATACTCTCCAGCTCCCTCCATGCTGTCTCCAAGGGTAAGAGATCCTTCTTTTTTACTGCTGCATAATATTCATTGGTGTAAGTATACCACAACTTTTTTATCCACTCATCTGCTGATGGGCACCTGAGCTGTTTCCAGATTTTAGCTATTGTAAATTGTGCTGCTATAAACATAGGGGTGCATACGTTCTTTATGATTGGTGTTTTGGATTTCTTAGGATATATTCTTAGAAGTGGGATCACTGGGTCAAATGGCAGTTCCATATTTAATTTTTTGAGGAAACTTCATACTGTTTTCCATATGGCTGCACCATTCTGAATTTCCACCAGCTGTATACTAAGGTTCCTTTTCTCCACATCCTCACAAATTGTTACTTGTTGATGGTAGCCATTTTGACAGATGTGAGTTGATAACTCATTGTTGTTTTATCTCTTTATCTTTAATGTTTGCCATTTTCATTATGACGTGTCTTAATGTGGGCCTCTTTGTGTTCATCTTGATTGGGATTCTTTGTGCTTCCTGAAACTTCGTGCCTTTTTCCTTCACCAGATTAGGGAATTTTTCTGTCATTATTTCTTCAAACAGGTTCTCTATCCCTTGCTCACTTTTTTCTCCCTCTGGTGCCCCTGTGATATGAATGTTGTTACATTTCATGTTGTCCCAAAGTTCCCTTAAACTATCCTCGTGCTTTGGAATTATTTAATTATTTTTTCCTTTTGCTGCTCTGAGTAATTTTTTTTTCTACCTTGTCTTCTGATTTACTGATTAGATCCTACACTTCCTCTAATGTACTGTTTATTCCTTCCAGTATATTCTTTATTTCAGCTATGTCTTTTTATTGTTGTTAATTCTCATCGGAGGACATTTCTTTCCCATTGATTTTTAGAGAGAGTGGAAGGTAGGGGGAGAGACAGGGAGAGCGAAACATCGACGTGAGAGAGACACATTGATTGGTTGCCTACCGCATGTACCTTGACCAGGGCTGTGGATTGAGCCTGCAACCGAGGTACGTGCCTTTGACCAAAATTGAACTCATGACCCTTCAGTCTGTGGTCCGATGCTCTAACCACTGAGAAAAACCAGTTAGGGATATGTCATCCTTCATTTTCGACTGGTTGTTTTTCATGGTTTCTATGTCCTGCTGTTGAGCATTCTCTCTCTCTCTTTTAAATCCTCACCTGAAGGTATGTTTATATTGATTTTAGAGAGAGAGGAAGGGAGAGGGAAAAAGTGAGGGAGAAATATTAATTGACTCAAACCCACAACCTGGGTATGTGCCCTGATTGGGAATCAAACTCACAGCTTTTCAGTGTACACGATGATACTGCAACTGAGCCACACCAGCCAGGGCTGTTGAGCGGTCTTAAAACCATTACTTTGAACTCAGTTTCTGATAAATTTCTTGCCTCCATTTCATTTAGCTCTTTTTTCTGCAAATTGTTCCTGTTCTTTCATTTGGGGCCTGTTTCTTTATTTCCCTATTTTTACTGTTTCTTTGTTTCCCCATTTTTGCTGTTTCTTTGTGTTTGTTTTTGTGTATTGGATGGGACTGCTATGACTCCCAGTCTTGGTGAGATGTCCTTTTTGAGATTGACATCATGTGGAACCCAGTTGTGTAGTTTCCTTCATCTTCTGAGCAGGGTGTTCTAGGAATGTCCCTTGTGTGTGTTGTGTGGGTTCTTTTGTTGTATTTGGATGTTGATTACTGGCGACCTTTTCATGGGTGGGCTCAGTCCTCAGGCTTGCTGATTGTGAGGCTCAACCCTGACCACATCATGCCAACTATTACACAGGTGCTGACAGAACAGAACAAGTCAAAATAAGACCAAACCGAAAACTTCTAAACAGCTATACCTTTTAGCAAGAATCTGAAGAAGTTCCATTTTAAATTATGTTCTCTTTTATCAACTCTACTATAGATCTACTTCTCACTTACTCAGACACATTAGCTGGAAGGGTAAGTTGTACAAATGTCCAATGACATTCATTAGGCACCCTTGGTACTTTTAATTACAGCTGTGAGGTCCCTTCTCATTTATCCAACTTCTGGCTGTCCTAGACTTTCACCTCCAAAATAGACAGCCATTGGACCCACAGTTAAACTGCAGTTTTTTACTTACGCTTCTTTTCTTTATTAGGCTAGAAGGAAAACTTTAGGCCTTACTTTTTAAAATCTTTTTTAAAAATTGACATTAGAAAGAGAGGAAGGGAGAGGGAAAGAGAGATAGAAACACCAATGGTGAGAGAGAATCATGGATTGGCTGCCTCCTTCATGCCCCCTACTGAGGATCGAGCCCACAACCCGGGCATGTGCCCTGACCAGGATTTGAACCAGTGACCTCCTGGTTCATGGGTCGAGACTCTACCACTGAACCTTACCAGCTGGTTGAGGCCTTTTTTATATTTCTCAGGTTTAGCAGAATGTCTGGCACATGATAGGGGCTACATTAATGTCTGTTTGTATAAAATGCTCCATTTTATCTATTTGTTTATATAAATGTACCATCATTTCTCTCTTTCAGGCGAAGATGGGCTTCAGGGAAGGTGAAGGATTGGGTAAATACAGCCAGGGTCGGAAGGACATCGTTGAGGCCTCTAATCAGAAAGGTCGAAGAGGCTTGGGTCTGACGTTGCAAGGCTTTGAACAGGAGTTGAATGTGGACTGGCGAGATGAGCCCGAGGTAACTGGTGTGGGGAGGAGAAGGCAGAAAGCCACTTGTGTTTTTGGGTGCATGCCTTTAAGTTGTCATATTGACACACTAGAAGTCTCCAGAGGCAGTTTGATCAGGGCGGTTAGTGGGGTTGAACTAGTTTCTTACATGGAAGGTTCTGGGGATGTCCAGAATGGAAAACAAGTCTGGGGGAGGGGGAATGATAGGATGTGGATTTGTTTCCTGTTGCTTCATATAGGACTATCTAAGACCAATGGGTGGAAGATACTGGAAGGCAGGGTTTGCCTCTACAAAGAACTTTAATACAGCTTTACACCACTAGATACCTCACAAGGTAGTGAGCTTCCTTTGCTGAAAAGGTTCAAGTGGCCGATTGAGGACCTACTTTCCCATTGTGTCAGTGATTGGATTAGGTGCCACGTAAGGTCCTTGCACCTCTAAACAGGTGTTTGTTTATGCCATATGGCTTTTTCATTGTGGATTTAGTCTGCTTACCTACTTGGGTACCTGTTTGTTTTACCCTGAATACCCAAAGAGACTCTTACTCCTTTTCACAGTACAGATAATGTTGAGACTTTATTTTTATCCATTTATTTATGTCCTACCTTATTCCACAAAGGATTTGAAGTAGGTATAATGAAAGCCCC
Source organism: Cnephaeus nilssonii (assembly GCF_951640355.1). Classification (NCBI taxonomy): domain Eukaryota; kingdom Metazoa; phylum Chordata; class Mammalia; order Chiroptera; family Vespertilionidae; genus Cnephaeus; species Cnephaeus nilssonii. Next base: position 90,149,610 of record NC_137080.1, on the reverse strand, counting down.
TAAAAATAATGATGTAATATTACCATTATGGAGTTGAAACTAGAGGAAATAGAAAACAAATGTCTAGTCTTCTACATAGTTGCTGTAATTTAGCTTCAGATGTGGTTCTGAACTCTGGAAAATTGATATTTTATTTGTCTCTCTGATGTTTCAGTTCAGGAAAATCTCCCATCAACCTGTGCATGATAAAAGCCTAATAAGGCTTCAGAGTAAGAAGCTGACAAGCCAAGAGCTAATGGGTTCTGATGTGGTCCTGCTGTGTTGCCTTGTAGTTGTGAGGAGACGAGACCAGCAGAATAGCAGATGAGACAGTGCAGAATAGGGTAAATATTTGTAATTGGGTGCTAGATGTAGGTTTTTACCTCAGAAATGCTTGGTGCTTTCTGTGTCCTCATTTGTGTGAAAACAAGTATAAAGTCCCAATTCTCTCAGTGGGACAGAATTAGAACTAACTGCTAAACTTGAGATACAAAATTTGCCCATAAAATTTCTGCTTTTAATGGAGACAGGCTATTGAAATTTCTTTTTGAGACAAAGCTGTTCTAATTACCATCTACCATAATCCAGTTTTTCTCTTACAAAGATGCCCTATCTTTTGGTTAAGAATGTGGCTTAACTGTTAGATGGTGGTCACTTCTTTAAGGTAGATGAGTCTGGGTGGCCTGAGGTGACCCATTCCTGGAGTCACTACAGGAAGGTGCTTAGTGACTTCTGTAGCCCAGGATGGAGGGAGAGTGCAAGGTTGGAAGCTTCAGACGAAGTCCACTTTGAAGGTAGCCTTTTTATTTAGACTTCCATGGGGAGATTGAGTCTTCTTTTTATCTCTATAGGGGTATCCAAAGTGTATATGAGTTGCTTTTTTTTAGAAAATATATTTTTATGATTTCAGAAAGGAAGGGAGAGTGAGAGAGAGATGGAAACATCAATGATAAGAAATAATCATTGACCGGCTGCCTCCTGCACGCCCCCTATACTAGGGATCGAGTCTGCAACCTGGGCATGTGCCCTGACCAGGAATCAAACCGTGACCTTCTGGTTCCTAGGTCAACGCTCAACCATTGAGCCACGCTGGCTGGGCATGAGTTGCTTTTTTAAAGAAGAGTTTATAATATAAATCACAACCATTTATGCTTAAAGGTGATGGATTTGACCAAGGAGAGGAGCCATGATTCACTGCCTGATTCATTGACAAAAGGCTTCAGTAATTTTTCTTTTAATCTTTTCTCTGTTGATGGTGGTTGGCTTGCCCTCCAGACCTTGCATTGTGATACCATTTTATGCCTTTCAGAGCATGTAATATTACCTTTAACCATATTGCTTCAATTTGCAATGGTGAGTCTCTTCTCCACACCTGCTCAGGAGGGAATGTGTAAAGCTGCCATGCAGGTTAGCCACCTGTTAAAGTTTCATAATCCATGTCTCTCTAGCCCAGTGAACATAGCCCTGGCTGCACATTAGAATCATTTGGGGACTTCTAACAATGCACTTATACCCAGTTCCCACCTCAGATCAACAGAATCATATATTCTGTGGGTAGGCCCCAGGCACCAGAACTTTTTAAAAGGACTACAGATGACCCTAATGGATAGCAGGGTGAAAACCACTGTTTTGGCTTGATAAGGAAATTATTAGGAAGTAGTTCATTAGAGGTGCTAGTTTCTGCCCTATCTTAGAATGAATGGGTGAGGAATCCAATTTATTTTGTGAGTAACACTTTGAAAGGCATCAGGAGGTGAGATTCATTGCTTAGTGTCTTCCTGATGTGATTACCTATCAGAGACACATATCTTATCCCCACTGCTCTGTATCCCCACTACCTCTTGGGACAAGGACTATGTCTTTTTAACTCTGCATTCTGAGCACATAGTCCATAATAGGTATTCATAAAAATATTGGAACAAATGAAAGATACTTTGAAGGTTTGGGAAGTTTCTAGGGACTGAAACCAGAATTGGACCTGGCCTTCAGAAGTGAAACTTGAGAATTCCAGCTCTCAATTTTCATGTTTAACAACTGCCTTTGGCCTCTGCTTCCCATACTCTTCCCACTCTGTCTGAGTCCCTCTTGATTGTTTTGGGAAACCCTGGTGAGTTGGAGCACAGTTCTTCTGAGGGCTTATCTTATCTCACTTATTTGCCTCTCTTTTGTTTGTAGCCCAGTGCCTGTGAGCAGGTGTCATGGTTCCCAGAATGTACCACTGAAATTCCTGACACTGAGGAAATGAGTGATTGGATGGTTGTGGGAAAGGTAGGATTTCAGGAAAATGTACCCTAAAATTGTTGGCACTTATCTCCTGACTTTTCCCTTCTTCGAGTTGGTATGTATGTGTTTATACTCACACTAGAAGCCTGGTGCATGAAAATTCATGCACTGTAGGGGGAGTCCCTCAGCCCACCCTGTCCCCTCTCACAGTCTGGGAGCCCTCAGGGGATGTCCTACTGATGGCTTAGGCCCGCTCCCCAAGGGGAGTGGACCTAAGTCACAGTCTGGCCTCCTTCTGCAGGAGGCTACTGGACTGATCAGGGGAAGGCTACCGGGCTGCCATCACCCCGCCACTGCTGCTGCCTCTGGCCTCCCTCTGCAGGAGGAAACCAAGGAAGGCGCCGTCCCCATCACCCCGCTGCTGGCTGCTGCAGTTGGCCCTTGGCCCTCGCTTCGTAGTGCTGGCTCCGCCCCCTGCCCACTGGTGGGTGGGGGGCAATCTAGGGCCAGGCTGGCTGGGGGAGGGGCTGTGGGAGGTTGAGGCACAGCAGGTTGCACCCCGTCCAGCCTTTGCATAGGCGTGGCACTGGGACCGGCCCCGTGCCGCTGCCTATGTGGCTGTCTCTGCAGAAGGGGCAGCACTGGGACCGGGACGCGCAGCCCCCTCTCCCTCTGCCTCTGTGGAAGGGGCTATGGCGCTGGACCAGCCCGCACCGCCGCCTCTCCTGTGCCCGCCGTCCCTTAGCCCTCACAGCCGCTGTGGCTTTGTCCGGGAGGACGTCTGGTCTATCCGGTCTAATTAGCATATTACCCTTTTGTTAGTATAGATGTGAAAATGTGAATCTGACCATCTGGCGGGAATAAAACTGTGTGTTAAGAGGTTGTTTCAATGGCTTTATAGATATGCCCCTGGGAGATATGGCAGATAGGTTTTTTCCCCCTAGTCATTTAGCTTGCAAGACAACACAAAATGCACAACTTTTATCTTCTTCACTGGTTACAGCTGGGCATTGTTCCAGGTAGATGAAAAGACACTGTACCTGTCCTCAGAAAGTAATGAGGGAGTTGTTACAGAGGGAATTGGTTTAATATCCTCTGGAAAATTGTAAGAATAAAGTAGATAGTTACTAAGTCAGTGTGGTCTAGAGCAGCGGTTGCCAACCTTTTGGACCTCACGGACCACCAGTTGGTGACCGCTGGTCTAGAGAGTAGTTCTTAAAGTATAGGGGCTCCCAGGCATCTCCAAGACACTTCCAGGGGGTCTGCAAGGTTACTTATTTTTGTAATGATACTGAAAGTTTTTTCACTCTCATTCTTTCACAAAGTGTCCAGTAGAGTTTTCCAGAGCCTATGAGATAATTTCACAACCAATTGAATATAAAGGAGAATCTTGGTGTCATCTATTTAAGCCAGATATTAAGAAAGTTTTAAAAAATATATATATTTATTGATTTCAGAGAGAGAAAATACATCAATGATGTGCACACCCCCCCCCCTCCGCCCCCCATTGGGGATTGAACTCATAACCCAGGCATGTGCCCCGACCAGGAATCGAACCGTGACCTCCTGGTCAATTCTCAACCACTGAGCTACACAGGCTGGGCCAAATATTAGGAAATTTGCAAAACTGGAAAACAGTGCCATTTTTTTTCACTAAATTATTTTTGGAAATATAGTTATTTTTCATAAAAATGTTATTTTTATTAACATTGTTTTTTTTAATTGAATTAATATTTTAAATTTTTCTTAGTTTTAATTTCTAATAATAAACCTCAGTGTATATATCTAAATATGTCTCCCACATAAATAAAAGCTCTTTGAGGTCCCCAGGGTTTTGAAAAGTATAAAACCTGAGAACACCAAGCTTGAGCACCGATGGTGTAGAGGTGGCCTCACTCAGACATGATGTTGGACTTGACATCCATCATCACAGGGTTGCTGTGAGGCTCTCTTGAGCCCTTGTTTTCTGTGATGCTGCCAGGTCAGTGCCTAGTGTCGTGCATTCACACTCATCTCAGAGCAAGAGGCTTACCCGTCGAAGGACAGGCTTCTGTCATTTGGGGTAGTCTCCATCCTTCTGCCTCCATGCCCTAGGGACAGACAGCTTGAATGTCTCCTTCCTGTTTGCTTTTCTCAGCCTCGGCATTCACGAGTCTTGTATCCATATGTGCTCTAGTCAGAGTACCCAAGGGACTGCTTCATCTCATAGCCGCCTGGAGTTTCGCCAGAGGATTTAGGATTTTCTCACAAGTTCCTGCTCCTCAGAGATTGATGTTTTTTGGCAGGAACTCAAGCCCCTTCTCTACTGATTTGGAACCCTAGTTTCTCCACTCATCCCCCCAAGTGCAGTCACACATGGTCATTACTGACTGTTTTCTTCTCCCTGTAGAGGAAGATGATTATTGAAGATGAAACAGAGTTTTGTGGGGAAGACCTGCTTCACAGTGTGCTGCAATGTAAGGTAAGGCCTGTGGCTAGAGCTGGAGTTAAAACCTGTGTGTGAAGGGCTGTCTGGGCTTTTCTAGTTCTTTTGATTCAGTTGTGGGGGCAGAAGTTTAGCTGATACTTTCCTGGTGGTCCGATGCGTAGCTTGTACATTTCTCCAAGGTGTCCTTTTCCTGGTGACTGCCCTGCTTTGTAGGGTTGTGCTGTCCCTGTGGTCAGTAGCCAGGAAAGGATCCACTTAACCTCAGTGGTTGGTTCATTCTAATCCTGGTTGGGCGAGGGCCGGGGGGTGGGGGGGAGGTTGGCTGGTATAATGAAAGATTTGAAATCATTCTTTAGCATTAGATAGACCTGAATTCAAATCCTAGTTTTGCAACTTTTTTTGCTGTGTGACCTTGGGCCAGTTGCTTTAGGTTCTCTGAGTTTGAGTGTCCTCATCTATAAGATAGGGAGAAAATACTTCCCAGGGTTGCTGTGAGAATTAAGTGAAATTCTGCGTGGGAGGCTGCTAAGGTGTTGGATGAATAGCCTTCCCTTGATATCTTGTGGCCTGAGTTTTGGGCCAGGAAGTGCATTGCCCGGACAGAAAGAGCCAAGGAAACTAAGGAGGAAATGGGTTGGAGAAGCAGCGAGGCCTCAGAGCTTATTAATTTTTATTGATTTTTAAAAGTTGATTTTAGAGAGAAGAAGGAGAGAGAGAGAGAAAGAGAGAGAGAGAGAGAGAGAGAGAGAGAGAGAGAGAGAGAGAAAGATCGTGACAGTGATATGGAGAGAAACATTGATTGGCCGCCTCCTGCATGTGCCCTGACCGGGAATTAAACCCGCAACCTTAGGGTGTACGGGATGACTCTCCAACCAACTGAGCCACCTGGCCTCAGAGCTTATCTTTTTGACAGGCAGAGGGTTGGGAATATCTTTATAGCGACTGGTGCTCTTGTGAAGTGAGGCTGTTTGTTTTTTTTAATCAGAGAGGAATTTGGAGGAAGGAGAGGGATCCCTACTGTGTGGTGGCTGCCACCAGGAAGCCTGGTCTTGGTTTGTTTGCCCTCTCAATGAGCCCAGTGGAGAGGGCCATGGTATCAGACTCCAGTCCCTTGGGAAGTCGCTGCTGGAGTGGAGAAGGCGATTTGCTATGAGGGTTAGCAATGCCAGGAGGTAGCCCTGTGCATAACCACGGCGGTCATTTATTAACCACTTACCATGTGTCAGGGACGTGCATACATTTATTGTGTACCATCTTACAGGTGATGTAGTTGAGGGTCAGAGTGATTGAGCAACTTGTCTAGGGTCACACAGCCAGTCATGTTAGAGCTGGGTACAGCAGGAGCCTTGCTCTTTGGACGCTGTTCGTTGGGCTCCTCAGGCTCTTAAGAGCCCTGCCCCTTCGCGGCGGATGATGCTCACCTCGAGGCTCTGATTCTCTCTGGGCAGAGTGTGTTTGATGTCCTGGATGGGGAGGAGATGCGGCGAGCTCGGACCCGCGCCAATCCCTACGAGATGATCCGAGGAGTCTTCTTCCTGAACAGGTTTGCTGACTTTTTTCTCCCCTCCCTTCCCCTCACCTCCCCTGACATGACCCTCCCGCCTTTTCTTGAGCTTCAGCTTTCCGTCTGTCTGGTACTAAGTTGAGCTCTGTCTGTCTTTGTTGCAGGGCGGCAATGAAGATGGCCAATATGGATTTTGTGTTTGATCGCATTTTTACAAATCCACGGGACTCTTATGGGGTGAGAACAAGTTTCTGCTTCTGAATTCATAGTGTTAAATGGGCTTAAGCTTCAGTGGCTCAGAAATTGCCATTTGTGCAATGTAATTATAGCTGCTCTGTGTTAGAGATGGATTTTATGTTAGATATTTTTCTTTGAGCTCCTCAGAAAGGGTCCCACAGTGCGTCCCTGTGTTCCTAAGAGTGCCCCAATAAGCATTGTCTCTAGAGCTTCAGTCCCAAAGTCCCAGCCCCTGACGCTGCAGGTCCTGTTGTGCACTCCCCGTGGAGGTGGGCAGGGCTGGCAGCAGTGCAGAAGGGACATTCCTGGGCCAGATCAGCAGCTGTGGCATCTAAAGGCCTAGAGAACAGGGAGATGAGGCCGTGAGTTAGAGCATGGGCCCAGATTGCTTTCGGTAAGCATGTATTTATCCAGCCCCTACTTTGTGCCAGGCACAGTGCTAGGCACTAGGAATATAGTTTTGAATGAGATAGACATGATCCCTTTCCCCATGGCGCTTTTAGGTTCTGGACGTTCTGGTGGAGTTGAGAGCTGGTAGGGGTGTAGGGCTGGGATTTTGTAAAGCCTTTCTGTGCTCATTGACGTGTGGAGACCAGTTGCCACCAGGGGCTTTAGCCTGCCTTCTTTCTACCATGGATGAGGTGGAGTAGAAGGGTGAGTGTACAGAACTTACAGTGAGCTTATTGAAATTGTGACATCTTCTGATTTGGGTGGTGTTTCTGGTATGAGAGGAGGGTACTCTGGGAAATATTTGAGAGTTGAATGGCATGTGGGCATCCTCTCTTTTCCACTGGTCCATTTAAAATCAGTATGGCATGGCTGTGTTGTTCAGGGAGGCCGGTAGGGAGTGTACCACTCCCACTGCGGGTGTTGTCACTTCAGTACACGCCTTCTTTGGGTCTCAGCTGCCTCTCTCTGACATTAGCCCTGCTAACCTGCTAGAGGGCCAGGGTAGGACCACACGGCTCTTAAGAGTTGTTCCAGCTCTTAGATCTGTGAGTCCTGATGTGGCCGCTTTCCCTTCCTGCCTCTTAGAACAAGCTTTGTGTGGGATCATAATTATCAGGCTCTGGCCCTTCTCAAGAAATGGTAAAGCAAGACGAGTTTCTATTCTGCTGCATCTCATTTCTCTGAACACAGACCCTCCATGATGACAGAAAGAATAAAGGAAATTTCATTCTAGTGTTAACGTCAGGGTTTCAAAGCATTTTTACTCAGTTCTTATAAGTACCGCGCGCTAACCGATTGCCCCACTGGAGCTCCCTTTTACTCAGTTCTAGAAAGTTAGTTCTCTTTGCCTGTTTCTGCTTCACTCACCCTCCTTCCATTGGGCCTTCTGACTATCCACTCACCGGAAAAACTTCCTTTCCAAGTTCTTAATGTTTCAGCTCCTCCTACCTCACTGCTTTCTCCATGCTGGCAAAACTGGCACGTAAACCCCTCCAGCCTTTAGTCATTTCTCTCTCCCCTGTCTCCTTCCCCATTTCCCAGTACCAGCAGGCAGCACAAAGGGGCTCTTGGAATTAGCATCTTGAGAAAATTAGGTTGATATAATGTTGATTTAATTTTCTGAGTTCCAAATGATTTTAAACCCCTGCCTAGCAGAAGAACTCTGTCAAGCTGATGGGAAGTCACAGCATCATTTGGGGCTTTTGAATGAAAATGCCTCCAGCAGCTAGTGTCTGGTTGTTGTCTTTTGCTCTCAGGAAAATGAAGAAGGCACCAGGTTGTACCATTCAGGTGGAGGGTGGAGGTGTTAGTTACACAGGAAAAGGCAGCCGAGTCTGTAACACTTCAGGCATCTTCTTGGCCTGAATTGATTGTTAGTGACCATGGAGAATTCCCCTTTCTGAGATGTTTCTCTGCATTCCATGATAAAAAGTGATTTCTCTCTAGCCTCTAGTCTTTTCTTCTCTCTTTTCCTCTCGGTTTTTCCCTGAGGACCAGAGTGACAGCCAAGGCCAGCAGGCTTAGCATGATTTTCAGGTGAGCAGAGATGCGCTAGAGCAGTTCCCAGGAGAGATGGGAGTGGCTGAAGCCCCGGGCACACACCAGGTTTGCTAGGGTCTCTGCCTCCTGGATCAGGCTGGTTATAGAATACGAGCGTGGATGCAGAACTTGAAGCTTGGGGTGGGATGGAGAGGTTAGAGGTGGAAAGGGGAGGGGAACACGACTCAGGTTTTCCCATGTGCTTCTGGTTCTTCAGGTTGTGGTAAAAGTTGAAAAGAGACTAGGGTAGGGAAATCAATAAATTATAAACAAGAATTGGAAGAGACTAGGGAAAGAAGGGAGTTTAGATTCTTTGTATATCTGGAAGTCTATTATAAACCCCTAGAGGCCCGGTGCATGAATTCGTGCACTGTGGCGGGGGGTGTCCCTCAGCCCGCCTGCACCCTCTTGCAGTCTGGGAGCCCTCGAGGGATGTCTGACTGCTGTGGAGGCGGGAGAGGCTCCCACCACCACCACTGCGCTCCCCAGCCATGAGCCCGGCTTCTGGCTGAGCATCAGCCCCTGGTGGTCAGTGCACATCATAGTGACCGGTTGTTCTGCCTTTCAGTCGATTTGCATATTATCCTTTTATTATATAGGATAACTTTATGTGAGGAATTTGTGTGCCTGGGGATGTTGTTGAAGTAAGAAAACATGTTTTGAAGTGTAACAATAGACAAAAACTGAATGTAGATCTTTAAGTTTGTGCTGTCTTAGAGGAAATTAGCATGTTCAAAGTGCCCACTGAGGCATTGGGAAGAGAAAAAGATGGAGAAGGACAAAGTTTTGACTCCATGATAGTTGGTCTAGCTGAATTGATAACTTATGTTTGTTTAGTATTTTATAGTTTATAAAGGTTTTTGATGGATGGTAATTTATTTAATCCTGCAACACTTAGGAAATAACCTATAGCCCTGGCCTGGTAGCTCAGTTAGTTGGAGCATCGTCCCATACACCAAAAGGTTGTGGATTTGATTCCCAGTCAGGGCACATACCTAGGTTGTGGGTTCAATCTCCAGTTAGGGCATGTACAGTAGGCAACTGATCAATGTTTCTCTCTCTTTCTTTCTCTTTCTCAAATCAATAACAACATCCTTGGGTGAGGATTTAAAAAAAAAAAAAGGGAGAAATAACCTATATTAGTTCCAGTTTATAGTTGAGGAAGCTTGAGCTTAAAGACATAAATTGTATGCTTGCCCTTGACTGCACAGCCAGTAGGTGGAAGAGGTGAGAAGCCCAGCTGTCCTTTCTATGAAAAGATCTGGCTGTGGCCTGGGAGGGCCACTAATCTTGAAATCACAAAGTGAGATCATATTTATGTCCTCGTTTTGGAGGTGAGATGCTTTCATTGCTTCATTCCTCTTCCTTCCCCTAGTCTTCCTTTGGGCCAGTGGCTCAGTGGAGAGGCTGGAGCCTGGGCTGGGGGCTAGGGCACACCCCGCAGTGAGAACATTAGTTTCCCATTTTCCAGTCTGTGCAGGCCTTCAACTTGTGACCCCTGCCTCATTACCACCTCACGGTCAGGAAAGGGCTAAAATAATGTTTTTGGCAAATGCCATTTGGTCTTTTTTTGTGTGCAAATAAATAAAATCCAAAAATATAAACAATTGATAGCTCAGGAACAAAGAATGCTGGGGTGGAGTGGTGGGGGAGGAGAGAAAGAATTGATGCATCCCAGCATGCCTGCGTGGGCTTGTCACAGGATGACAGTGTTTATTTTAAGCTAAAGCTACTTTTTCCAGAAACTTTTTTTCACTGTTTTTGATAAAGCTGATAGCTATCCTCAGAGGGAAGGCCCTTGTCACCTAGAAATGGACTGGATTGTGCACATTCGTTTTCCATTTCTCTCATAACTTTCCCCTAAAGCTTTCTGGTCTTGATCTAGCAGTTACAGGGCTCTGGACAAGCACTCAGCCATGTCAGCTGGTAGAGAGCGAAGGCTGAGCTGCCTGAGCCCCTCCCTGCTGATGGTCATCAGTGTCCTCCTGCCACCCACTCGAGAGCTCAGCCTCTTGTCACTGGTGTAGATGGTCCCTCCTCTGTGCTGTGGAGGGTCGGGGCAAGTAGAATTCACCATCTAGGGCCCAGATGTGTAAAAGGAAGTGTAAACACACAATACAGGTCCATGCTTCGTTCAGCATGAATTTTATTCATTTATTTTCTTAATATATTTTTATTGATTTCAGAGAGGAACGGAGAGGGGGAGAGAGATAGAAACATCAATGATGAGAGAGAATTCATTGATCGCCTGCCTCCTCCAAGCCCCCAACTGGGGATCAAGCCCACAACTTGGGACCCTTCAGTCCGCAGGCCAACGCTCTATCCACTGAGCCAAACCAGCTAGGGCTCAGGATGAACTTTATATTAATAAGAGTTAAAGCTACTCAGGTGACCAAAATTATAATCCAATAAAAATTTAGATGATTATTGTGATATAGTTAGTTACTCTTGAGGTGGGTGGGTGCTCTGAGGGCTGCCTGGAAGCTGCACACCGGTGTCTCCTTTTCTCTGTTTTGTCAGCTCCCAGCTGTGCCCTGTTCCAGGCCCCCGGCTAGCAGAGGGGCAAAGGCAGCAGAAGAAAGGAAGAAAGGGGTGTAGAGAAGGAGAAAGGGGTGTAGACTAAATGCACTGTGGTGTTTCAGATTGGATCCTGGAACAGAGCAAGGACTCTAGTGAAATTGGAACCCTGCCTGGAGCTTAGTGAATAGCAGTGTACAAATATTGGCTTTTTAGTTTTGACAGTGTAAGGTATTAGTAAAACTGGAAACTGGGTGAAGGGTATGTGAGAACTCTGTCTTTGCAATTTTTTTGTAAATCTAAAGTTATTCCAAAATAAAAAGTTAATTGAAAAAAGGGAGTGCCGAGGAGGATGGGGAGGGAGCAGGGAAGCAGACACTGTGGTCTGGAGAGGTGGGCGCTGTGGCTGAGACCGGGGACGGCCAGGCTCCCCATGCTGGGTTGGACAGGAAGACCTGAGTCTAGCAGTCAGGCTGACTGGACTATGATTAGCTTTGTTGCAGAGGACTGGGAACAGCATCTGCACGCTTTGTGTCTTGGTGTCTCTTTCCCCGTCTGTAATGGGGGTATGTAGCGTCTGTTCTGCTCAAGGACTTGTATAAGGCAGGATATGGTGAAGATGCTGAGAGACAAAAAGTGCACACCCAGGTGCCCATTAAGATGTTTTCATTAGGAGTCTGAGCTAGGCCTGGTGGTGTGAAAGGCATCCGGGTATATTGAGGTGGGGTGATGGTCTCGGGATACACTTGCTGGGTGTGTGGCCTGGTGGGAACTCTGCATTGTGCTTGGGGAAAGGCTGATTTCACTCCCCACCTTCTCCTTCCTACCATTGAGCCATCTCTTCCCCTTCTCCTGTCCTCCTGGCCTTTGCAGAAACCACTGGTGAAGGACCGGGAAGCGGAGCTTCTGTACTTTGCTGATGTCTGTGCAGGCCCCGGTGGCTTCTCGGAGTACGTGCTGTGGAGGAAGAAGTGGCACGCAAAGGGCTTTGGAATGACTCTGAAGGGCCCGAATGACTTTAAGCTGGAGGACTTCTACTCGGCCTCCAGTGAACTCTTTGAACCTTACTACGGTAGGACACACAGGAGGATACCAGGGACTATGGGTCAGCCTCTGTGGAGACTTAGGTCAGAAGCAGCTATCATCCACTTGCCATGTTTTCTTTGCTAGGTCTCCCAGTCCATGTCATGAAGGACTTGGTTCCCCCTAGTCTGTCCCTTTTTTGCCTAGGCCTGTGGGCTACAGGTTACACTTGCATCCAGGCCATATGCATTCCTCCTTTCTTCTCTGGTGACAGGAGATAATGAAATTGCCTGATCTCTGGCTGAGAACTGGCAGGGTCATTAACATACCACCGTGTGTAGGGGTATGAAAAGTACTGATAACAGACAGCTCAGCTGCCCTGCAGCAGTCCCCTCACCTACCCTGGCTTGATTGTTGTGATTGGCACCAGATCCCAAGTTCTTTTTTAACAGTCCTTAGTAAAAGGTGATATTGGGCCCTGTGTGGCTAAGTGGTTAGAGCGTCGACCTGCGGACCAAAGGGTCTCAGGTTCGATTCCCGGTCACGGGCACATACCTGGGTTGCAGGTTCAATCATTGGCCCTGGTTGGGGTGCGTGCAGGAGGCAACCAATTGAATGTGTGTCTCTCTTGACCATGTTTCTCTCCCCCTCTCCTTTCCACTCTCTGAAAATCAATGGGAAAAGATACCTTCAGGTGGGAATTAGCCAAAAAAAAAGTCAAAATTGGTTCTGAAATGTAGGTGCTTTAAACACAACTTTGGGCTTGAGGAGGAAAGCCCTGTGTTCAGTTGATGACTTTTGGCTGGTTAACTTCTTGTCATCTCTGCTTTATTCCATACAGCAGGGCCCTGTGTCTGCCTCCTGGCCCATCACTGTAAGGCAGCCCTGCAGTGGGGGGGGTCCTGCAGTGAGTTGCTCCTCAGGGGCTTTTCTCCTGGAACCCAAGGCCCACTTGGTACCCTTTTCACAGCCCCAGAGAGCTCATGTCCCAGTCTTGGGATGCACAGGACCGATGAGGTTAATGTGGATCTTGTGTCCTGCAGGCGAGGGTGGGATCGATGGAGATGGAGACATCACCCGCCCAGAGAACATCACTGCTTTTCGGAATTTTGTCCTGGATAACACAGATCGAAAGGGTGTCCACTTTCTGATGGCCGATGGGGTAGGTGACCCGTTTTCCATAGGCTGGTGCTTTAGGGGTTTATCTCCTTAGAGGCTTGAGAATTGCTTTTGCTTTGTTTTCTTAGCCTTTTAGCTGCCCTCGAAGGTGCTAGCTCACTATTCAGGTAGTAGGGGATGTATGATTTAAGTTTTATTCTTTTGTACATATTTTCAATGACAACTTTGTCAAGGCGGGATGTTTATGTGGAGGAGGTGGCCCTTCTCAGCTCATTTCTTCAGAGGGTCTCGGTCGGCTGTGAGACGCAGCAAAGGAGACCAGCTAGGCAAAACTAACCGGGAAGAACATTTCCATCATTTGTCACCTGGGTGCTGCTCCTGGCAGAGGCCTGGGGATGGGCTGATCGATGACCACAGAAACAAGGCAGCAGCTCGGGGAACTCACTGGAGGCTGCCAGTGGCTGGACTAAAGTGAATATTCAAGGAGCCTTGTTCCTTGGGCAGCTGCTGGAGCCACTGAGGGGAGCCCACTGCAGCGTTCTCACCTAGTGGGTGACATGGCAGATAGTCTTTTCTGGAGTGAGCCACAGCTTAGCCTGGAGTCATGGTCGGCAAACTGCGGCTCGCGAGCCACATGCAGCTCTTTGGCCCCTTGAGTGTGGCTCTTCCACAAAATACCACGGCCTGGGCGAGTCTATTTTGAAGAAGTGGCGTTAGAAGAAGTTTAAGTTTAAAAAATTATGCTCTCAAAAGAAATTTTAATCGTTGTACTGTTGATATTTGACTCTGTTGACTAATGAGTTTGCCGACCACTGGCTTAGAGGCAGGACAGAGAATGTGGCAGTTGCTCCAGGGTCACATGGCTAGAGTTGAGAGAAACCTCTGAAGCAACTTGGGTGAAGGACTGTGCAGGGTGTCAGCATAGGGTCTGAAAGCATTGTGCACAGCAGGGAACAACAGACAGGCTGGGTGCGGGGGAAGCTGCTCCGGGTGAGCAGCTGCAGGGTCTGATAGTGCTGGGGAGGCAGCCAGTGCACTCTGGCAGCTGGAGGGGCAACTCAGGGATTGTCTTTCGGCTTCAGCACTGTAGACTGGTGACCTGGGCTGGGTTTTTGTTTGTTTCTTTTTTGATTTACCCTATAAATAAGCATGCATTTTGAGGAGCATTTAGAAATTTAGAATACATTACTCAACATTTTTCATTCTGGGTCATTTAGCTATTAGCTTCATAGGACTGAGTCAGGGAGACCTGGCCTGGCTGGGGATAACTTAACAGATGACAGCCTTGTTTACTTATTATTGTTGTGGTGAAAACACCTAACTTAAATTGAACATCTCAGCCATTCTCAAGTGAACAGTCCAGTAGTGTTAAATATATTAACATATTCCTGAAACAAATCTTCAGGCTGTTTTCATTTTGCAGAATTGAAACTGTGCCCATTAAAGATCTGCCCTATCCCAGGCCCCCAGCCCCTGGCTCCTTTCCTCACGCTGAGCTTGGCTCTCTGCTCCCTGCTGGGCTCTCACAGGGCGGGACACCACTCCAGGAATAGCAGCGTACCTACGCTCTTTAAACCAACGCTCTGGCCAGAGATCCTGCCCGCTAGAAGGAGAGGCTTCATGGTCTTGGGACAGGAGAATGGGTTTTGTGAGAAAATCCTTAATCAGCAGAGAGAGGTCACTGTCAGTCAGCGTTTTGCTGACGTTTCTCCTGTCACCAAATGGGCCTGTCCTGCGGTCAGTACAGAGGCTGAGTGAGCCCAGGCAGAGCATTGGTGCCACGCGTGCTTCCCGGGCCTCGTCAGACTCACCGGGGCTTTCTGTTTCCTGTCCTGCAGTTGGCCTGTGACTAGCCAGGGTTCCGCCTTGGTTCTGTCTTACTCTTCCCTTGGACTCTTAAGTGAGTTTTACAATTTTCTGGACCATCTTCTTGGAAAAGTAGACTTGGTTCCACCCCCTGGAAATGGCACTGGTCCAGTCGTCAGGCCCGGGTCCTATTTGTAATGGGCCAGGTGACCTTGACAAAGTAATTCAAATGCCGAGCTGTGTCTCCATCAGTCAGGTGGTGGAGAGCAGTGAACACACTTGAAGAAGTCAGTGAGGATGCGGTAAGGATGCCTTTTCGGTCTTCATCACTCTGGTTCCCACCCTGATCCTTGTGCTCCATTTCAGGGTTTCTCCGTGGAGGGCCAGGAGAACCTGCAGGAGATCCTCAGCAAGCAGCTGCTGCTCTGCCAGTTCCTCATGGCGCTCTCTGTTGTCCGGACAGGTGACACTCCCTTAGCTGTCTCCCCACCCTGGGGCCCACGAGAGGCCCTGCTGGATAAGAGCATGCTTAAGAGTTGGCTTGGAAGTTAAAAAAAATTCTTATGTCAGGTGACAGGTAGCTGAATGAGGAATTTAGGGAAGAACGTGCTGTAGAATCCTCCAAGTCCCCTCTAAAGTTCAGTCTCCCCCTTAAGTTGCCTCTGACTTTTAATGGACCCAGGTTCTGAGTCCCTGACTTGGTCATATTTACTCCCTGAGATTACCTTACCCACCTCCTGGACTAGAACCACTGACTGCTCTTGGTATTTTCTCTCTAATCCAGGAGGCCACTTCATCTGTAAAACCTTTGACCTGTTCACACCGTTCAGCGTGGGGCTCATCTACCTGCTGTACTGCTGCTTTGAACGAGTATGTCTCTTTAAGCCGATTACCAGCCGTCCTGCCAACTCAGAGAGGTGAGGTTTTCCTCTCCATTTTCATCAGACTAG
This sequence comes from Cnephaeus nilssonii, assembly GCF_951640355.1. NCBI lineage: Eukaryota > Metazoa > Chordata > Mammalia > Chiroptera > Vespertilionidae > Cnephaeus > Cnephaeus nilssonii. The sequence goes on along the minus strand of NC_137080.1, from coordinate 90,133,835 downwards.
TTGGCTAAATGTCAGAACACAAGACCTGGTACATCTCTCTGGCATGACCACTTAAGCTACATTAAAAGCCTTGACTTTAAAGAAGTGATGAGAGCCAGGGGGGGGTCAGGATTTGGATCTTACTGGTCCTGTGATATGCCAGTCAGCCTCTGCCTTCTTCTCCACAAGCCTGTTCACCACACGTATGTGGGGGATCCTTGGCTTGCCCAGGAGGGAGAAGGTGGTCAGTAGAAGGGAAACCTGGAGAGACATGGGTTGGTCAGGGCAGGGGGGCCACCAGCCAGGGCACTGTTGGCATCCCAGTGGGACACAGTGCCCATGCACAATATGAGAGATGTGGCCGATCTGAATTGCTGGTGGCTTGTTAAAAGCACGAGCTTTCTGCGCCCCATTTTGGAGAGTCTAGTCGATGAGTCTGTTGAATTAGACCCCTCCAGCCGGGCAGAGGGCAATTGGGAGCCACTGTCATAAAGAGTAGAAAATACAGCCCAACATAAAAAGGAAGAATTTGAGGTGAACTTTTGCAGCACAGTCTGTGCTGTTCTTTGTGCATAGACTTAAGGCTGTTGAGCTTCATGACTCAGCAAGGGGCTTGGAGAGGAGGAATACTGGCAGGGAGGTCCTTGCTCAGTGGAGTGACAGGGTTTCTCCTGCCAGGTATGTGGTGTGCAAGGGCCTGAAGGTGGGCATAGATGATGTGCGGGAGTACCTCTTCTCAGTCAATATTAAACTCAACCAGCTGCGGAACACCGAGTCCGATGTCAACCTTGTGGTTCCCTTGGAGGTGATCAAGGGAGACCATGAATTTACCGACTACATGATACGGTCCAATGAAAGGTAAGCAAACCAGGTGTGTTTTGCTGGCACCATTAGGAAGAGCAGAGAATGAAGGACTAAAATGATTGGCTCTTGGTATCATTTTGTCAACCCTGAAAAATTGGTAACTGGGATTGGTCTGCTGGTTCTAGGGCTCCCTGGGACTTAAGAATACCTTGGGGACCCTCATACTGCTCCCATGCCCTGTCAAAAGGGTGGCTCGTGGGAGCCTGGCTGCCATAGCCATGCCCATGGGAGCCTGATGGTATGGCAGTGAAATCTAACAGAGAGCAGCTCTGTGCCCCTGGAGGCAGGAGTAATTTCCCTTTAATTGCTTCTGTTTGTAAAAGGCCGTCATGGTTACTGCCTTGTGAAGCCTCTGATTGGAGGCAGGAGGTGGCTGGAACGTAAGATACAACATGCTTTGGAGGTTCTGGTACCAAAGTTTTTGCCAGTTCATGAGTTCTCCAGATAGGTGATCTGAATGCTGGCGTTTTTTTGTTTTTAACCTTGTTTAATTATTTTCCTCCTTACTAGTGGTAATAATATAAAGTTGTGACAGTTGGCTCAGTTTTCTAGGTGGGCAAGCATTAGAAAAAAGTTTTTTGAAGTAGTTTGGAGAGTTATATAGCAGCAATGAGTCAGTAGAAGTACTTTCTTGGGGGCAGGGCAAATAAGGTAATTTTATCCATTTATCTGTTAATGGACATTTAGATTGTTTCCACATCTTGGCTATTGTGAATAGTGCTACAGTGAACATGGGGTGCTGATACCAATATCCTGATATCAGTTCTTTTGGAGAAATACCAAAAGTGGAATTGCTGCATCTTAATGGTAATTCTGTTCTTTTCTTGCCTCATTGCACTTACTGGTTCCTCCAGTATGATGATGAAGGATGAGAACAGATATCCTACCCTTGTTCTTGATTTTAAGTGTAAAATGTTTAACAATTAAGTATGATGTTAGCTGTAGGTTTTTTGTAGTTGCCTTTTATCAGTTTGACCAAATTTTCTTCTATTCTTTGTTTGCTGAAGTTTTTATCATGAATAGATGTTTAATTTTGTCAGATATTTTTTATGTATCTATAGAAACTTTTTTATTTCATTTACAGTGAATTACATTGAAGATTTTCAGATGGCAAATAAATCTTGAATTTATTTTATTTTTAAAAAATATTTTTATTGATTTCAGAGAGGAAGGGAGAGGGAGAGAGAGATGGAAGCAGCAATGATGAGAGAGCATCATTGATCAGCTGCCTCCTGCATGCCCCACACTGGGGATCGAGCCTGCCACCCGAGCATATGGCCTGACCAGGAATCGAACCGTGACTTCCTGGTTCATAGGTTGACGCTCAACCACTGAGCCACGCTGGCCGGGCAAAATGTTGCATTTTTGGATAAACTCGAGTTGGTCATGAGTTATCCTATCTAATAAAAGAGTAATATGCAAATTAACCATCACTCCGATACACCCACAAGCCACACCCACCAGCCAATCAGGAGCGAATATGCAAATTAACCCAGCCAAGATGGCTGCAGCCACTGAGAGAGCAGGAGGGAGGCTTGGGTTTCCCTGGCGATGGAGGAAGCCAAGCTTTCCACACACCCTGGCCGGCCCAGGCCTCCGCTTAAGGCTACAAAGTTTCAATTATAGAAGATAAAGAAATCCCAACAGAAATGGCGGTAGCCACGGAGCTTCAGAGAGCTGGAGGCCTGGGTTGCCCCTAGCGATGGAGGAAGCCAAGCTTTCTGCACACGCTGGCTAGCCCAGGCCTCCACTTAAGGCTACAAAGTTTCAATTATAGAAGATACATAAGTCCCAACAGAAATGGCTGCTGCCACTGAGCGAGCAGAAGGCTTGGCTTCACTCCAGGCTACAAAGTTTCGATGGTAGAAGATATATAAATCCCAGATATCAGGACCTCCGCTTGGATCACCGGGGGGCGTGGCCGGCCTGCAAACCACCACAGGCCCCTCGCCCAGGCCACCCCACGCCCCAAGGGAACCCCCACCCTGATCTGGGACACCCTTCAGTGCAAACCAGCCAGCCCCCACCCGTGCACCAGGCCTCTATCCTATCTAATAAAAGAGTAATATGCAGATTGACCAGCACTCCAACAACACAAGATTGCTGCCCCCATGTGGTCAAAGATCCTGCCCCCATGTGGACATAAGATGGCCACCACAAGATGGCCAGCAGGGGAGGGCAGTTGGGAGGGACCAGGCCTGCAAGGGATGGAAGTTGGGGGCGATCAAGCCTGCAGGGGAGGGCAGTTAGGGGTGACCAGGCTGGCAGAGAAGGGAAGTTGGGGGCAAACAGGCTGGCAGGGGAGCAGTTAGACATCAATCAGGCTGGCATGGGAGTGGTTAGGGGGTGATCAGGCTGGCAGGCAGAAGTGGTTAGGGGCAATCAGGAAGGCAGGCAAGCGAGCAGTTGGGAGCCAGCAGTCCTGGATTGTGAGAGGGATGTCCGATAGCCCGTTCATCCCTCGAGGGGTCCCAGATCGGAGAGGGTGCAGGCTGGGCTGAGGGACACTCCCCTCCCGTGCATGAATTTCATGCACTGGGCCTCTAGTCTTTCATATAATGCTACATTTGATTTACTAATTTTTTATTAGTGATTTTTGTGTCTATGTTTATAAGGGATATTAGTCTCTAAATATGTATTCTTTTGACGTTCTTATGTGGTTTAAATATATTTGTATATTTAAATGAAATAAATTTCCCTTTATACTATTATTAATACATAAATATATTAAAAGAAAAAGTCTAAAATCAAAGTAGCTAGAAAAAGAAGAGCAAATTAACCCCAAAAAGTAAGAATAAAGGAATTAATAATTTTCTTTTATTTATTTTAATTAATCACTTAGATATAGCATTTAAATGTAACCATATTAAAATTGCCTTTAAGGACTGCTTAGCTCCCACATTTTGATATGTTATCTTTTTTCGTCATTGTACAGTTCAAAATATTTTTAAAATTTCCCTTATTTGTTCTTTGATATATGGATTATGAGATATGTGAAATTTAATATTTTGGGATTTCCAAGATACCTATTAGATTTTGTCCCATTGTACTCAGAATATACTCTATATGATTTTCATCCTTTGAAATTTATTGAGGCTTTTTTTATGGCCTATCATATGATCTGTCTTGGTAAATATTCCATCTGCTGTTGTTGAGTATAGTGTTCTATGAATGTTAATTTGGTCAAGTTGGTTCATAGTGATTTTCAAATCTTCTACATCTTAACTGATATTCGACTTCTTATTCTGTCAATAGCTTAAGGAGGGCTGTTAAAGTCTTTAGTTATGATTGTTCAATTATGATTTGTCTATTTCTTTAGTTTTGTTAGTTTTTGCTTCATATATTTGGGATCTTTGTTATTAGTAGGCACATGCACATTTAAGATTATTTTGTCTTAATAAATTGACCTCTTGTCATTGTGAAATATCCTTCTTTATTTGTAGTATATACTCTTTGTTTTGAAGTCTACTTTGTGAAATCCATATAGCCACATCACCTTTCTTTTGTTAGTATTTACATGGTTTATCTTTTTATGTTCTTTTATTTTCAATTTGTCTTTGTGTTTGTAAATAACATATGGTTGAGTCTTACCTTTTTATCCATTGTGACAGTCTCTACCTTTTAAATGGGGTGTTTAGTACATTTTCAAGGACTGTAATTGTTGCTATGTTTGGGTTTAAACCCTCTGTCTTGGTTGTTTGATTTCTGTTTATCCTGCCTTTTACTTGTTTCTCTGTTCCTTCCTTCTTTTTGGGGGGAGTGAATTCAGTATATTTTTGTAGTATTTCTTTTTATCTCTTTGGATTTTTTTTATGCCTTTTGTGTATATAATGTTTTAGTTGTCAACTCTAGAGATTACAGTGTGCATCTTTAATTTATCATACTTTATCTTCAAAAAGTATTCTGCTTCATGAACAATGTAAAAACCATACCACAGTAAACATGCATTTACAGTTTTCCTTCCTTTGTGCTTTTGTTTTATAGAAAACCGTATTTTACATTTCCATTATTTTTATTTTAAACAGTATATAATCTTTTAAAGAGATTTAAAGATATACACAGCGCTTATATTTGTGCATCTAATTATTTTTAAAGGTTCCTTGATATTTACTGACAAATTTACCCATTCTGGTGTTCTTCATTCCTTCCTGCAGAACCAGGTTCCTATTTGGAATAATTTTCTTTCACCCTAAAGAATTTCTTTTAGTCTATTTTTTTTGTATTGTTGTTGTTAATCCTCACCCGCAGATATTTTTCCATTTATTTTTTAGAGAATGGAAGAGAGAGGAAAAGACAGAGAGAAACATCAATGTGAGAGAAACACATCGATTGGTTGCCTCCTACATGCGCCCTGACCAGGGCCCAGGCCGGCTGGAGAGGAGCCTTTTAGTCTGTTTTTTGTAGAACAAGTCTGCTGGAGACTAAGGCCTTCAGCTTTTGTCTTTTGATAATGTTTGATTTCCCTTTCACTTTTCAAGGATATTTTCATTAGATACAGATTTCAAAGTTGGCAATGTTTTCCCCCAGCACTTTAAAGATACTGTTCTCTGCTTTCCTTGTTTTCTGATGAGAAGTCAGGCATTATTCTTACCATTGCTTGCCTGTATGTCATGTGTCCTTTCTCTTCTGATTGCATTCATGATGAACTTTGTTTCCAGCATGTGGACCATGATGTGATTATATGTGTTGTGTGTTTTTTGTATGGATTCTGCTTAGGATTTTTTACCTTGGGTCTATAGATTGATTTCATTAATCAATTTGGAGAAATTCTTAGCTATTAACCTGTTAATATTTTTTTCCTATTGTTTCTTTCCTCTGCTCTGAGATTTCAGTTAATATTTATGTTAAACTGCTTGTTATTGTCCACAGAGCTATCATAGTTTTCATTTTTTTACCTCTTTATGTTTCAGTTTGAGTTTCTGTCTTCCCTCATGTTCACGGATTCTTTCCTCTACAGTATTCAGTCTGCTGATGAGCCCATCAAAATCATTCTTTATCTCTAATATATGTTTTATGTCTATTATTATTATTTTTTTGCTTTTCTTTATATTCTCACTCAAGGATATGTTTATTGATTTTTAGAGAGAGAGGAAGGAGGAAAGAGAGAGAGAGAAACATCAATTAGTTGCCTCCTGTATGCTCCCCCACTGGGCATCGAATCCACAATCTGGGTATGTGCTCTGACCTGGAATTGAACCCGCAACCTTTCGATGTACGGGACAATGCTCCAACCAACTGAGCGACCTGGCAGGCCTTATTTGCTTTTTAAAAATATAGTTCCTATATTTCTGCTGATATTTTCCATCTTCTTATTAAAATTATACACCTTTTCTAGTAGATCTTTTAACAAGTTTTTCAGTTATTTTAAAGGCCCTGTCTAGTAATTTCACCATTTGAACCATCTCTGGGTCTTGTTCTATTGAACTGTTTCCCTCTTGCCAGTGGGTCACACTTTCTTGCTTTATCACGTCTCATACTTTTTTTTTTTTATAAATGTCAGAAAGTCTATGTAAAAGAACAATGGAGACTAGAGTAGAAAGGGCAGCTGTTAGTATAGGTGGGTTGAGTCAGTTTAGTCTGTAAACTGGGTCTGGGCTTTGTTGTTGTTTTATTTAGAATCAGTTCACCACTTTCATGTTAGTAAGGATGGGATCAAAACCTTGCTTTTAGCAGGACTTGGGATCTGAGTGTATGAAGGGTTTGACTCATTTCTCCCATATAACTGTATTTTGGTGTGTGGTTGAGGGGGTTCTCTTTAACTCTCCAGCCCCTCCCCCAAATATAGATGGTCAATGCTCCTGTTAAACTTCTCTGTCCTGATGTTTTTTGGCTATCTCTTGGTAATCCTTCTGAGATCAAAACTTTGTTTTTCTTCTAGCCACTGTAGTCTGCAGATCAAAGCTCTGGCCAAAATCCATGCCTTTGTTCAAGACACGTGAGTCTTGCCCCCTTTACAGGATTCATCTACTTCAAGGGAAGAGCTCTTGGTTTTGCTCCTCCTCCTGCGTTCTTGGTTTATTTCATTTCAACAAACATTTAAAAATATGTACTCTTTTATCTCCTACTCTGCTGTGGTCTGTGAAGGATGCCAGAGAAGCATATGGCATGAACCTTGTCCTCAGAGACTTTATGATGTCTTTGGGAAGGTGAGCGTATCCTAGGAAAAGGATGCAGGAGAAGTTATTAACAGTGTATCAGAGGGTGTAGAATACATAACTCCGGAGACCCAGAATAAAGAGTGGTCAGAGAGGAAAGGTAGGACTGGCCAGGGAAGACCTCTGACAGGGCCAAGCATAAGCTAATTCAGCTTTCTGATGTCCACTGGGATGGACTCACTGGCCTATGGCAGCAGAGGAGGAGCCAGAATGTAGCGCTGGGTCCCTGGAGGAAGGGTGTGTGAGGAACCCTGGCATCCAGAGGTCAGGTAGCCTCCTCCTTTCCCTTTGTGGTATTAAGGGGAGGTCGTCCCATTTTGTGTACGTCTGAGCTCCCATCTTCAAGAGGCAGAGCCCTGTGAGTGTGATAAGCACTTTGGGCTAATGGCAACGTGGCCTCCGTGCTGTGCACACGTTCATTCATGGGCTTCCTCCCTGGGCTTCTGAGGGGTGCACAGGAGGCACACTGTACCTCATGAAGTCTCCAATCACTGCTGGCTTCATTTTCCCAGGACCCTGAGTGAGCCTCGGCAGGCAGAGATCCGGAAACAGTGCCTCCGTCTTTGGGGGGTGAGCATCTTGACCCCAGCCCATTGTTGCTCCAGGGCAGGGAAGCTGTAAAGAATAGGTTTGATTCCCAATCGCCCATGAAAATGTCTGCCTACCCTCACAGCATTCCAGAGCTGGAAGTCTCAGCATTGCTGGGCGTTACCTCCTTGGGCCTTTCACTGCCAGTTGGGCCCTACAGCTGGGTCATAAAGGACAAAGGTGGTGTGTGAACAGGCCTCATTTTGCTGCTGGTGGTCCTGTGTAGCAGCACTGACCATAGACAGCCCCGAGAAAGGGAAGTGGCACATGGGCTGTGCTGCCACAGGGCCTGAAAGGGAGCGGTGACTGCATTACCCACCTCCACCCCTTCTTTCTAGCCTCCTGTGCTACATGCCGTTTCCTCCTCCCCAGTCTGACCTACCCCCTCGCTCACGTAGACTAGCACAGGCTTGGTCTAAAGTACATTTGAAAACCAAAGCTCTCTGCTGCCTGTTTTCAGATCCCGGACCAGGCTCGTGTGGCGCCTTCCTCCTCAGACCCGAAGTCTAAGTTCTTTGAGCTGATCCAGGTAAGTTTGGTGTCTGATGAAAATAAAGTCAGAGATTCTAGATGTCGGAGGTCTCACTGAGACCCCAGATGCCTGGCCTCCAGAGGGCTGGGCTGAGTGGGAACCTGGGGTGTAGGGTGTTGAGTCCCCGAGAGCCCATCAGGCTCCCTGAAGATTCTTGTCCCTAAGATACGTTGTGCTCAGCATTCCCGCTGCCCAGACGATGGTGCTGGCAAGTATAGGGTCCCGTGAGATTTGCCTGCAGAGGAGAAATGAATTATGGGTTGAACTGGGGCAGGGGAGCTGGGCAGAGGGCTGAGAGGGGCTGCCAGGAGAGCTCTGTAATGGGTCTGGCCTAACCCTAGGCTCCCTGTCCTGTTTCTGATGACCTGGTCCTTGGAATTCTTCTGCCTTTTTTGTTTTCCTACCACCCGCCTTCCAGCTTTTCCCTGGGTTTCATTTGAATCTGGCCCAGGTCATGGGTCATTGTGCTGGTTTTGAGAATGAGGTTGAAGATGGCCTCAAAAGAATAGCATGTGTCCATTTTTCTGAATGGGCCGGAGAGATCACTTATTTGCTCTCAAATTGAATGCTGGCAAGTCCTTGCCTTCAGCTTTATTGAAAGGGTGACTTTTATATCCTGGTGACATTTCCTTAGAGCTCAGGTAAATCGATCTGTACTTGGAGACTTGGTGTGGTTTCCTTTCCCAACCTCCCCTAATCGGTCCTAAAGGAACACTCCAGGCAGGTGGAATTAACCGCAGTTAGTGCTTGGTTAGGGAGAGCGGGGGTGCAGGGGATGTTTCAGAGAGCATGTGCTTCCTGTCCCTCACCTCTCCCAGCCTGCCCCACTCCTGTACAGGCACCCACACCCATACTGAGCGCCTGTCCCTTCCCCCAACCCAGCCGTGTTTTCTCTGACCCGGGGCTGCAGGGCACTGAGATCGACATCTTCAGCTATAAGCCCACGCTGCTCACCTCCAAAACCTTGGAGAAGATCCGCCCAGTGCTCGACTACCGCTGCATGGTGTCTGGCAGTGAGCAGAAGTTCCTCCTGGGCCTCGGGGTAAGTGCAGCGGGCTTCCTGCCCAGCGAGGGCCGGGACTTGCCTCTGGGAATCTGGACAGCTGCCTGCCACTCAGTGCATGTTCTCTTGGTACCAAGGAACTTGGGCTTTAACCCAGGGAAGCTAGTTCATGAAATTTCACTTCCTTTTTTCCTGAGTTAGGCGTTTTCATTCATTCTTTCATTTATTTATGTATTTGCTTATTCATCTCTGCATTGCTAATGGGACACTGCCTCTTTCCTTGTCATATGGAGCTTCCTAAGCTAGTAGGATGGTCAGCAGGCCCATCTGGCTTGAGCCTATGTAGTTCTTTCTTTTTTTGTGTTCATCTTCACCTGAGGATATTTTTCCATTGATTTTTAGAGAGAGTGGGAGGGAGGGGGAAACACAGAGAAACATCCATAAGAGAGAGACACATTGTTTGTCTTCCGCAAACCTGACCAGGGCCGGGGATAGAGCCTACAACCAGGGTATGTGCCCTTGACTGGAATCGAACCCGGGACCCTTCAGTCCACGGGCCGATGCTCTATCCATTGAGCCAAACTGGCTAGGGCTATGTAGTTGTTTCTTTGCAAAACCCGCCCCCGCTCCCCCCCGCCCCCCAGGTAGTGTCATCCCTTCTTGCAAAGACACTACCTGGACTTACCTGGGGCCTTAGATTTCCCGCAGGTGTGAGCAGGGAAATCTAAGGTGAGCTGAGGGAACTCTTTGGCAGTTCTGTATGTTACTTGATTGGGTCAAGTCATCATTGCTTTCTTTCCACTCACTTGTCTTTCTATATAATTTTCTCTCTTCTTCCTCACTTACTTTCTCTATGTCCTCTCATACTTTACCTTTTTTTCTGTTACTTCCTTTTCTCCCCTCTGCTGTCTGGACCCTTTACCAAACCCACCTCAGACATATACACTAAGCCAGATCTTCCTTGAGGTCCACTAATCATGGACTTAGGCCTTTTGAATGGTGCCCTGGGTCTGTTCCCTACACCAGGACTGAGCCAATCTCTCCTTCTATTCTGCTGAGGCTGTGGAGGACACAGTGTCTTATCACTGAAGTATAACCCACTGACCTAGACATTTTCTTCTGACATCAGCTGTAGCCACCAACTAAAAGCCCTTTTAGAACTGATCCTCCCCCCCTTCCATTTCCATGGTTGCCTGACCCAGCCCTTTCTCTCCACCCGTAGAAGTCACAGATCTACACGTGGGATGGCCGCCAGTCAGACCGCTGGGTCAAGCTGGACCTGAAGACAGAGCTGCCCCGGGACACTCTGCTCTCTGTGGAGATTGTCCATGAGCTGAAAGGGGAGGTCAGAGGTGGTTCTGCTCATGTGTCCTGGCCCTGCCAGCTAGGAACCTGGGGCACAGCTGAGCCTGGCCTTGCTCCCCAGAGTTAGCGAGGTTATAGTGTCTGTGGTGCTTGACTGTCCCACCAGGGCCGGGGAAGGCCTGGTGACTGCTCCTTCCCCTGAAGCAGTTGGCATGGTATGTTCAGGTAGGAAGGACCGCAGTCTCCATGTGTGAAGGAGAACACCTCGGTCATCTCTGCATCGAGGCCTGCTGGGTATTTTTTAGCTGCTGATTTAGTTTTTAACCAGGGAACCCTTTGGAAAGAAGCAACTTTCCCACAAGCTTTGGATGTTACAGCCTACGGGTGACTTTCAGAACAATCGTGGGAATGGTTGACAAGGGTGGGAAGCCAGGCCCTTGGCTGGAGCACCATGGTGGCAGCCTCACCGGGTTGAGATTCAAGGGGGTCATCACCCAGAGCCTCAGCTCTCTGTGTGCTCAGGAGTCCAGCCAGTCTGGGCTGAGAATCAACTGGGAGGGAGGCAAAAGAAATGCCCTGTGTTTAGAGCCCTCCCCTCCCCTCCCCTGCCCGGCTGTAGGCCCAGTGGTGGGCAGAGTGGGCCCCATGCCTGGCAAGGTGGGCAGTGTACTTGTCCTTCTAGGGGAAGGCTCAGCGGAAGATCAGTGCCATCCACATCCTCGATGTCCTCGTGCTGAATGGCAGCGACGTGCGGGAGCAGCACTTTAACCAGCGGTCTGACCTGGGCCCTGGGGGAGGGGAGGGAGGGGGGCTGGGCCGGGGCACCTCTGTGGCAGCAGTCTCCAGGCCTTGGCCCCTCACCAGGCCTTTTCTGCTTAAGGGCATTCTTAGAGTCCCTTCTTCCGCCATGGGCTGCTTCCAAGGGCAGGTGAGAAATGGTGCTGGCACTTCAGCGTTTGCTAGGGCTTGGGCCTTGCTGCTCATAGATACACACACTCCTGTTTTGCTACAGCTGTTCAGATCACAGGAGATGTTTGTGTTCAGGTTGAACAAGAGGGTGACCTATGGGGAGAAGGGTCTTCTCTGAAGAACATGTCTTATGCCTGGTGGTCCCACTGAAGTACTTTTGTTGAAAAGGAGGGAAGGACAAAAAGGAGCGACGTCTTGCACCAGGATGCTGATGTCACTCCTGAGTTGGTTCATCTGGCACCTGTGGTTGGGGTGATAGAAAGGACATGTCCCGTTCAGATGACATAGAAGTTCTGGAGGCGGTGCCTGAGCGCAGCTGAAGACACACTTCAGGGAACCAACCAAGATGTAGCGAGATTAGAGCTCAGAATCCAGAGAGAGGGAGAGGGCGTGCAGGCAGACGCCAGTGGACAGGGGCAGGGTGAGTTCCTAGGGGACATGAGAGCGGCCTCTTGGAGCAGTTTGCTGCGGATTCAGGAGTGTTCTCCACTGGTGCCGTGAAAGTGCCCTGGGGAGGGGTCCGGCTGGAGGCACCTGGCTTGTGTCTGAGTGGTTGTTTGGATTGTAGAATTCAGCTTGCCGAGAAATTTGTGAAAGCCGTTTCCAAGCCTAGTCGGCCTGACATGAATCCCATCAGGTAAGCGTATCTCCCTCCTCCCCAAACCTCTTCCTCACTGCTTCTTTCTGGTCATTGCCTCCTTCCCTGTCCTGTCGGGGATGGGAAGGCCCAGTGGAGGGGACCAGGCCAGGTTGGTGTTAGCGATAAGGCTGCCCTTGGTGAGTGCTTTGTTAGGGGGTGCTAGATGGGTGGCTCCTTCACCCAAGAGTAACTCCCCATCCTGCCTGTCACAGTGAGTGAGCCTCCACAAGAGTCATGCTGAGGGTTTAGATGTCCTCATTTAAGATGCTCGTGCTTCTGAGAGCTCACACCTGAGAGCCACGCATTCACACTTGAGGAGCATTAGCATGTCACCTGGCCTTTTCATTCTTTTCCAGTGAGAAAAGGGTCCAGAAGGAATGGGAGTTTTGAATGTGAAAAAGAGAAGGATGGTTTGAAGGAGTGGGACCCTTACTGCTTGGCAAGAAGGCCAGGGTGTGCTGCCTTGTTAGGTCGTGTGAGAGTCCCAGGGTCCAGAGGCGGGTGAGCCAGTCAGGGAGCAGACGATGGAGACTGGACCAGCGTCTGAAGTTGTTACCTCTGGGACTTCATCTGACTAGAGACTGAGATGCCTATTTGTACTTTATCAAAATCATTATTATTTCTAATAAGAATTTACTTAAAATTAAATCCAGTACTGAGAATGCACTTTCTAGATATCCTCTGAAAGTCTCAAAGCAATTTCTTTCTGTGCTTGCACTTGTCGTGTCTGCCTGGTCCTGACGGGCAGCTCCCAGGGACCCTGCCTCTGCTGCTTGTGGCCTGGTTGCTGGGTCTCTGGGGACCTTCCCCAGTGGCAATTCCCAGGGTGTGTTCAAGGGTCCCCAGAGGTGGAGAGCTGGGCATCAAACAGGAGTCCTGCACCCTGGGTAGGAGTCCCCCTGCCCCCGATGTAACAGGCCTGTTAGGACTATTTGGAAGTAACCGCTACAGGAAGGCCTAAATCCCAAGTGGTCAGACATGGGCGAGCGCCTGCACCTTGGTGTCTAGCCTCTGTAACGGAACGAACTGGGGTGGGATGCGGGCAGAGACCTCTTGGTCTGCCAGCCCCTTCCACTCCATAACCAAAGTGGCACTCCCCAGTTGCCCTGGGGTGGGCCCGAGAGGGTGCTGGGCAGCTCTGAAAGCTAGGGTTTGTCTGTAGGATAGCAGTGTGCCACGGGGGGCGGGGAGGGGGAGGGGGAGTCATACCTTGAAGGGTTGGGGGGTGCAGGGCCTGAGGCCGAGGGCAAGGACAGGCACAGCCTCCTGCCTATGAGCTGCTGCTGGACAAGAATGACCCCCCAGGAAGCCCTTGTCCTCTCCATCCCTCTACCCTCAGGGTGAAGGAGGTGTACAGGCTGGAGGAAATGGAGAAGATTTTTGTCAGGTGAGTGCCTCAACCAGGGTAGTTCTGGATTTGAGGAGTTGAGGTGGGCGCGTAGCAGTGGCCAGGATTTGCTGTCTTTTGTGGAGATCTGGTGGGTGGTGAGTTGGTCCTGGCAGCCTGCCTCTACCCCTGCCTGCCTCGCCTCCGGGCAGCGTGGCTCCACTGCAGCCTGGAGCCCGGCTGAGCGCTGATTCAGCACCCTGTCAGGAGGGGAGCCGGCGGGTGTGTGTCAGGCAGAAATACGGGCTCATTGATGCTGTAATAGTTACGATTGTCCCTGTGAGGGCAGAGCAGCAAGCTGCTTGAAACACCATAAATCCCAGCTCCTGGCGCTGACGGAGAGATTGAGCCTGGAGGGGAGGGGGGCATAACTGCTTCCTTGGATTTTTTTAGTTGCGGGGGCCGGGTGTGCGGGGCCAAGGAGAGCTCAGACCTGTGGGTCTCTTTCTGAGTGTGCGCCTGCTCTAGCCTCGGCTCAGTGCCCTCGTGTTAACTCTTTACTGGCCACAGTGATCACAGTGATGTTATGGGTGGTGGTCAGTAGACCCAGTGGCAGCCGTGGTGTCAGAGCTGGTGTCACCCTGAAACTCTTCAACAACAGCAATCTGTCGGGGGCGTCTGTCACTCCCACCTGCCTTTGCTTAGTTGGGAGTTCAGCGCCTAAGCCTGAGCTCCGAACGCAGCACTGGACTCACCTGTAGTGGGGCTTGGAGCAGCTCACTCATGTCTCTGCCTCCGTTTCCTAGTTGAACTAAGATAAACTGTTGTGGTTGGTGTGATTTTGATGATTGCAAGAGACTATCGCTAGGGCTTCCTCTCTCTCATGCACACACTCCACTTCCTGCTCACATGCCTGCTTGGGAAACCAGGTTGGAGATGAAGATCATCAAGGGCTCCAGCGGCACCCCAAAGCTCAGCTACACAGGGCGGGACGACCGGCACTTTGTGCCCACTGGCCTCTACATCGTCAGGACAGTGAACGGTGGGTGAGGAGCGACTGTTCCCTGTCCCCGCCTCCCTCAGGGTGATTGGCCCAGATCCTGCCGACGCCAGAGCTAGGGGTTCCCTACGAATGTGGGTAGCAGCCAGGCTGGCATTCCTTTGAGGTGCATGGCAGGGGGATTGTGTGCCCTGAGCCTCTTCTGTTCTGTGGTGGGTCCTGGGGGTTAGGTTTGGGCTGGGAAGAGAGGAGCCCAACTCGTATATGCACGTGGTGTCCTCATGGCAGGAAGAGGGTGTTCTCGGAGGGCCGCAGCAGATCCAGAAAGTCCGGCTTGGCCGTCTGCATGCCCTGTAGAACCCCCTTCTTCAGGGCCCTCTGGTTGAGTCCTGCTCCCTCTGCCGGGGTCCCACAGATGCTGCCCTGGTGCAGGTTAACAGGCCTGGGTGGGGTTGTTAAGTCTCTTAGTCCTCCTCTGAAGCCCTTTTGGGCTGGAGACGAAGGCTGCGTCCTCACAGGCTGTTCTCTGCCTGCACGTTGGAGAGGGAAGGAAGAACAGAGTGAAGGAGAGCACACCCCTGCGTTGGCTTGCCCTGTTCCCCCTGGGTTACTGGGCCCTTCCTGGGCTCTTCCTCTTCCTCCTCAGAGCCCTGGACGATGGGATTCAGCAAAAGCTCTAAGAGGAAGTTCTTCTACAACAAGAAAACCAAGAGCTCTACCTATGAGCTCCCTGCAGATGCCATTGCCCCATTTCAGTAAGTAGCCTGCCCCTCAGCAGCCCCCCCGCACTCCTGCCGGATGCTAGCCAGTCCTTTGAGGCATAGCCCAGGTTCTGGGATCACCTGCTGCCCATGCAGGGGCTCCCCTGAGCAAGGGCCAGACTCCTCCCTACAGGGGTGTGGAGGGTGGCCCCTTCAGGGAGTGGCTGGGCCTGGGCAGTGAGCTCAGAGAGAGGAGAGCAATGCCAGGAACTGCTGGATGGTTGGGGGTCCTGGGTTCCGGGAAGGATCCTACTTAGGTCATCTGCCCCATGGAGCAGCCACTGCTTCCCTGACTTGCTGACACTGTCCTGATGGTGCGAACACGCTGAGTGCCCACAGCCCCTGCCTCTAGTAACTCAGGGTCCCAAATGTCCTTGTCACGACCCAGTGTCCATTTGCCAGATTGTTGATTAAAGGTTTCAACAGCCATTCCGATGGATGCGAACAGCAGCAGCAGCAGCTCTTTATTGGGAAAAGGTGCTTTCCTAGGAAGCAAGGAGGAGTGGGAGCCTTCTGGGGTTTTGGCTGCCAGAGGGAAGACCCTCAGGTGGCATCATTGATAGTGATGCCAGGACCTGCTGTGATGGTTGGGGTCCTGGGTGAGGACCGCCCCACTTGAGAACACTCATCCCCTAACCAGTTGCCAGGGGTGGGTGGTAATCTCTTGGTCCTGATCTCTGGGTACAGCCCTCTGACTTCCTTCCTCCCCAGCATCTGCTACTATGGCCGGCTCTTCTGGGAATGGGGAGATGGCATCCGTGTACATGACTCCCAGAAGCCCCAGGACCCGGACAAGCTATCCAAGGAGGATGTCCTCTCCTTCATCCAGACGCACAGCGCCTGAGGGCCCGGGGACGCCCACTGCTACTGACCACCCTGCTGTTCAGAGTTAGGGTGCTCTACCTGGGCCCCTCGAACGCGACAGGGGAGCACAGCCTGGCCATGAGGGGTGGATGGTCTCCTCTCCATCTCCCCTGAAGAGCTCAGTCAGGGGCCGTCAGAGGACACTCACATGTTCCTTCTGGGACATCTTTTAGACTTCCCTCCCCGGAGACCCGCCTCCCCTGCCAGGACTCAGCCTGAAAGACGCTCCTACGTGGTGTGCGGTCAGGCCCAGGGCACGTGGGGCTGCGGAGGACGTGTCAGAGCAGCAGGGCTTTGGCTCTGCTGTTCTCTCCTGTGTCCTGTAGACTCACTTTTCTGAGTTCTGTGACTGCCCTGAAGGTGGCCATGCCCTAGCTTTGCCCAACTCTTTACTGGGCCAACCCTTAGTGGGTGAGCCCACTGTTGGGAGCTGGCCAGGAGTACCTGCTGTACAAATCAAGGTTTTGTTTATTTGAACTTGCTCTGTTTTGATGCCAAGTTGGAGAAGATTTTCTTGTCTTGTCCCCTCACCCTGTCTTGGTCTTCCCTGGAGTTCTCAGCCTAGACCTCTGACAGTCCCGCAGGCCGGGAAGGGAGGTGTGGCCCACGTCCCTGACACCACACCAGGATGCAGGCAGCACTGTCTTTGGGAGTGCATGTGACTGCCTCCTGGGGTGATAGCCTTCCTGGGCCCCATCCCCTTTTGACCCAAATCTTGGGCAGCTCTAGAAGGGAAGGAAGCACCCCCAAAGCCCTGCCTTTGTCTGTGCCCCAGCAGCAGTCCCCCCTGCAACAGAGGGTACCTCATTTGCCACAGCCACCTTGCTACCCTCCCCCCTTCTTCCCTATAGGGGGTACAGTCACTTTTGCCATTCTATAGTGTTGGCTGAGGGGGAAGAGGGGAAGCTGGGCAGTAGCTTTGGGTGGGGACGGCACTGGGGGTTGTTTTTAATGGGAAATAACCTGCCAGAGATGTTCATACAGGCTCCCCAGGGCCCCATCCCAGTGCTACACTGGTTTCCATGGAGATAGGGCACTGAGGCTCCCTGTCAGGTTGGAATTGGCCCCACCTTGCGGTGGGGGGGTGTCTCCAGCCAACATCCAGCCCTCGTGCTTCCCCCCTCCCCCGGGTTGGCAGCAGCACTGCTAAAATGTTGTATTTCCACCCAGTTCTGGGTATATGTGTGTCTTGCAAAATCTTGGATCATTAAAGATAAACATATTTTTAATGCCTGTGTGGCTCTGTGCTGGGGCTGCTGCTGGTTGTCCTCGGTGTTTGGTCTGGGACTGGCTTGGATAAAACAGCTTGGGCTGAAGGTGAAGGGGAGGAAGCTGTGCTGGAAGAAGAGGAGAGAAGAGAGGGTTTGTTTAGTCAGAGCCTTGTCCAAGCTCAGGGCTCCCAGAGCTGCTGCTTGCTGCCAGAGGGGCCCAAGGAAGTCGGGAAATTATGCAGCTCCTGTTAGAAGCCAGGATGGGAGGATGAATGAACCTACAACCCAGCAGGGTAGGGAGGCACTTTCCCCCTTACATAAATCACACAGCTCACTCTGGTGGTACTGTGACAATCCAGGATCAGTCTGTGACTAAAATAACAGAGGTGTCAGACCAATTAGTACCACCAGACCAGAGGAAGGAGGGAGGGAGAGATGGTTTTGCCGACTCCCCGCCAGCATCCCTCCTTCCTGTGCCTGCACTGGGGGCTGTGCTTGGGGTGGGAGACATGCAGGTGCTGAGGGCACCTCCCACTCCGGTCCAGGCTAGTTCCTTCCCCAGTCGCATCACTGCTGGTTTCCTCTAGAGCCTGCCTGCACTTACCTGGCTCCTTCACCCTGGCCTCACGGTCCTTCCCTGAGCTCCCAGGGCAACTCCTTTCCATGTTTCACTTACCTAATTGGGGTGCTCTCGGCTCCTAAGCCCTTCACCCTTTGGCTGCCCTGTAGTGTCTACCTTGCTCCAGCCTCCCAACACAGCATCCTGGGCCCTGTGCTGGCAGTAGGGTTGGGGGATGTGCTCAGAGGCAGCGAGTGATGTCTGTGTTTGCGGCTCCTGCCTCCCCATCCTGTCAGCCCCACCTCTACCGCTTTTCCCAGCAGACCCCGCCTGATTTACTGCCCACTGTCACCATAAGTCAGTCTGGTCATTACCATGGCTCTTGTTGCCCACTCACTCCGCCAGACCTCGCCAGCCTGGCCTGCCTCTTGAAGACGGATTAACTCCTTGCCTCCGTAGGACTGCCGAGCGACCACTTTAAGTCCCCAGTTGCCCTTCGCTGCATAGGCTACCTTTTCCTGCCATAGTTGCAGGCAGGGCACGGCAACGTGTTTGGTGGGGGTGGTGGGGGGTGGGCACGTGGCACGATGCCCAAGCCCTGGAAATGGCTCTCAGTGTAGTTCAGGCTTGTGGAGGCTTCCTGCTGTCTTTATTCCCTGCTTAAGTTGGGGGCTCACCTTCACAGCCTCCCTTCTGAGTTCTAAGCCAAGAGCTTTGCCTTGAACATCTCTTCTTCCTTGGTTCCTGCGAGCCGCCCCCGCCCCCAGCTGCAGTCAGACGTGACATTTACTCAGCACACAGCAGCCTGGGTGTTCTTTATTGCCTCTCCCTTGGGCTAAGGGAGGAGCCGGCACAGTCCTGGAGACCAGGAGCGGAGGCAGGAGGGGCTGAGCCAACAGGAAGCCCTGCTCAGTGTGTGGTGGGGTAGAAACGCCCCTGTACCTTGGTCCTCTTGAGGCCTGAAGGGCCTGCTTGGCTGTGACCGGGCTGTTGACTGGAGAAATCGCAGGCTCACATAGGCCAGTAGGCGTAGATGAGGCTCAGGAGGATGAAGATGGCCACGGAGAGCAGCATGTTCTTCCGGTTCTCCTGCCGAAGCAGCTTGAGCTCCTTCTCTGGGAGGAAATGGTGTTGGACAGGTAGTTTAGGCCCATCTGCTATTCTCAGCTGCCTCTGCCTCCCACAAGTGGGTACACACACTGCTGAGGGCCAAGGTGTTCCCTGCCAGCCACTTCCTTATCCATGAAAAGGACTCTGTCCTTGATCCTCTCCACCTTTGGCTACAGATCCCACCCAGCCTCCAGAAGTCCCAACACAATGCTACCCAACCATTTCTCTTCAGATGCAGTTGAAGTGGAGGATGGAATGTGTGAGGGGTCACCAAAAGGCCACATGTAAAAGCCAAGCGATATGGTGGCATGGCGTCACCAGGTGAATCCTCCCTTGTCACTGGGTGGGCTTCGGGCCCTCTGCTGGACACCCAGCCAACGAATGAGGGACACTAGGAGGAGGCAGTTCGTGCCGTGAGGTCATCGGGCTCACCTCTGGCAGAAGCCAGTCCTACTCTGCAGCCACAACGTCTCAGTGGGGATGCTGCAATTTTGTGTGAAAATTACTAGAGTGGGGGGCACTGAAGTCCCGCCTCTGCCTGTGTGAGGGAGTGGGGAGATCCTGCAGATCAGCTCTGGGCAGGCCAGACTGAGCCCAGGCTCAGGGGTGTGTGCACATGCACTGCACACACTTGTTTCTTTAAAATCGGTCCCTTTGGAAGGTTCCCTGCCATGTGGACTGCTCTGGGCTGGTTCTAGGCCAGGTTTGGCCCCTCAGGGAGAATAGAACAGACAAGTTGGATGAGCCTCTGCAGATCAGCTTTCTCCCAGCAGGCAGGGGCAGGGTGGCCGAAGGGGTGGTGGTGGGCCCAGCAGCTGCCCTCTAGCTCTGCCCTGCCAGGGTTCTACCTGACTGTGCCCCCAGCGCCCAGAAGGTGGCAGCATTGCTCCACTCCAGCAGCCCTTCAGGGCTCCCAAGTTCATCCTCCTTCATGGTCCCCAAGGCCCCGACTCCCATCACAGGGTTTTCCTGGTGTGGGGATGGGGGGGCAGGGAGGTTGGGGAGGGGGACAGGGAGAACAGCCCTCCCAAGTCTGGGTGGATGTGAGAATCTTCTGGGCCTGGCTACCGTCATACCCCTTCGTCCCAGGAAGAACAGACCCACAGACCCACAGGCCTCTCTATCTCCCTTGGAACAAAGGAACAGACCTGCTCTTCTTCCAGGCTGCTGGGCTTACAGTGGGTTCCTATAGCCTCCTGGGGGCTGACCCCTCCTGAAGGTCCCCCTGGATCCCTGTCACCTGTGGGCTCCCTGGGCTGTCTGTCCCTCTTGACCCTGGGACTAGAGGGCGGGGCTGGTAACGAAAGGGAACTTTCTTACCATAGTTGGAGGCTTTGCTCATCAGGCTGCTTTTCTCCTTCTCCAGAGACTTCCTGTGAGGGGGAAGGAGTTTTGTGGCTCAAGCCCTTTTCCTTCCCACCCGAGGGGCAGCTGGCATTCCAGGGCAAGTTGGACAAGGGCCAAGGTCTCTGTGGCAGGTGGAGGCCAGGGCCCAGGTTAGATATGAGGGGCTGAAGAAGGGCGGGAGGTGGGGCAGGAGCATTACCTGGCCTCTGGGCTCAGCTCCGCCCCATAGAGCCTGGAGTTCACAGCCTCCAGGTCCCTCCGGCATTGCAACAGCTTCTCCTCCAGCCCATCGATCTGAAACACAGCACACCAGCCGCTGGAGAGGGCAGCAGAGCCTTGCACTTCCAAACAGGCAGGGTTCTGGGGTGGGGAGGAGGAAGCCCTGTCATCCCTAACATTTCTATTATGCTGCCCTTGGCCTCCATGTGGTACAGCCTGGGCCCCACTGGAAATGGCGGGGGGTGTTGCTCAGGGCCTCACAGCTGCCCTGAGCATGGCAGACGCCAGCCACACAAGGGTATCCTGGAATGAAACGAGATGCTTTGGGAAGGCTCGGCCTCTCCAAAGCACCCCACACACGTGAGGGATGGGTGGTAGGAACCTAGGGGCAGAACACAGAGGTATTTTCCCACTGATCTTAAACTAGTCCAAGTTGTAAGAATATATATTTTACCATGAGAACCAATAGAAAATATTGGGTGTAAAAAAATGCAGCTTAAAAACACTCCTATTTCTTTCTGATTGGGTTCTTGAGGCAAAGTATTGCCCATCATCAAGGTAGCTGTAACCTGAGGGGCAAAATTGCTTCTGAAAGGTTGGTTGCCAAAGTTATCAGTTTCCCTATTTGTTTTGGTTATAATTTCAGAGATGTATACTTGATAAAATAAACGTTGGGTCCTGGTATCATGCATTTGGCCTTGAAAGTTCATCTGTGTCCATCTGTCCCCAGATGTCTGTCTAAATGGCCACCTCTCTGGGCCTGGGACTGGCTTGCTCTTCTTGAACCCCTGCCCTGCTGGCAGGAGCCTAGATGGGAAGGCTCAGAGGGCCCGGTAATGCTCAATTTTCCATCTGACTTAACTCATTCTCACCACGTCCCTGGGAAGGATAGCAACTATGACCTCTATTTCACAAATGGGAGAAAGGGCCCCCAAACAGAATTCTCTGAGGCGTCAGAGCGAAACACTCCTCCTTCCTTAGCGGTCTTAGTCAATTCCCTGCTCCAGTCCCTTTTAGAGCGGCCCCTGAAGGGGCGGGAACCAATGATCACAAGTTCGAATCCAAGTCCCAGGCAGGTGGTCTGGGCCAGTGTCCGAGTTGCACTTGAAGTCCGTAGGCCTTCTGCCCTCTCCCTGGCCAGCACCCATCCTGGGTCAGCATGTCCCTCATCCCAGTGCCGGGCACAGATGATGCGCCATCTATCCCCTTCCCCGCAGCCCAGCCTGCTGCCAACTCTGCTTCCGGAGACAGGGCCCTGTGGGAGGGAGCAACTGCATAGTGTTGAGCTAATTGCCTGGTTAATTGTGTCATTTCTCTGCTAATGGGCACCAAAGGGACGGTTGTCCTGGGAAACAGCCCCAACCAGGAGACAGGGCCTGTGCCTGGGGAGGCCAAAGGCCATCCTAGAACAGGCACTGGAGGGAGATGAGCTCTGGGGAGCCAGGCTCCAGGAACAGCCATGGCTGATGCGATGGTCAGTGGACCCAGAGCTGGAGCTGAGGAAAGCAGGCACTTCTTCAGGCAGCCATGAGGCCCAGTCTCGACAGCAGCACCCCCAACATACAGAGCCCAGCCCCTCAGGGCCCTGAGATTTGCTGTTTCCATTCCATTGTGTAGAAACTCCAATCAGAATACCAAATTCCATGCTGGGTCCCAAACAAAGCTTAATTCTTGAAGCTCTACCTCCTCCGTGAGGCCTCTGCTGGAGGGGTACTGCCTCCTGCCCCCAGCAAATTAGTCAGTCAGTCCTCTCATGAGGCTGAGCATGTGCGATGTCATTCCAACTTCGTGTGTCCAAACCTCCTCTTCCCAAATGCTGGGAGCCCTGAGGGCAGAAGGTGTAAACTTGCAGTTTGGGGTTCAAGTCTAGCCCAGATGGACCCATTGCACTCATGTATGTGGCTGCCTGGCCCCTGGGGCTGACTTTGTAGCTCCTGCCCTAGAAGCATGTTGGCCATTTGTCTCCTTTGTGACCACAGGCCTGGCCCACTGCAGTCTTTGTAGCCATGGGGTAGGGTTGGGCATGGCTGGGCCCAGGAGCTGGGACGGGTTTAGGCCTCATGTAGCAATGGTTTTTGAAAGCCTCCACTTGTGCCATAGAAGCCGGAAGAAGTTAGGAGAAGCAGCTATCGTGCACATAGATCCGGCCTTTGTGGATCACCTAGTGCAGTGTTAGTCCTTGGTTAGATTTCTCTGGGCCAGACCATGGTTTGCATGTCATTCTGGGAGGGAAAAGTTTGGAGATTTCCATCCCTAAACGCTTCTAGAAGGCTACCAGGTGTCCAAACAAGTGCTAACTGGCCCGGAGCAAGGCCAGGAACTCATGCTAAGCAAAATCTTTAAATTGAGGTTGGCAAACTACAAGTGGCCAAGCCAATCTGCCGCTGCGCTCCGGGCAGGGCCTGTGGAGCTGGCCGCCAGAGGCCTTTATCTGAACAAGCCCCATTTCTCTGCAGTTCCACTGAATATCCCCACTTTCATTTACTACTTTTTAATGAGGCTTAAACAGACGAACACAAATCAAGGTTTTAGGGACTCAAGTTCTAACCTCCCTCTATGAATATTTATGTCCTGCTGACAGCTCGTTCTGACTCCCTTCTAAATAGCAAGTTCCCCTTCTTTGTAACCCAGCTGCTGGATGTGGGCTGAGTGAGGGGAGGCCGAGGCTGCCGGGCAGCTGGCTGGCTCCTAGAAGGCCGCTAACCCATCGCAGGAGGTGACTCTGCTGGCAACCCCCTGCAGCACTTGCTGAAGCAGAAGCTGGCTCTCGGGCAGCTGGAATAGTGGGTGCAGAGATTCCAGGTGACCTCGGGCTGCAGAGAAGGCAGGGAGGGAGGCTCAGGATGCATCTGGGGTCAGGAGCAGAGCTGACAAGATGGGCCCAGAAATGGGGGAGAAGACTCAGAAAGTGGGCCTTAAAGAAGACCCTAGATTTTCAGTCAATTCTCAACAACATGCACCTGGATTATGCTCTTTGCAGAGTCCCCTGCAAATCTGCAGTCCTTAGCTTTCACTCTGCCGGCAGGCTGAAGGCAACAGAGAAGATAGCAAGGCTCAGGAGAGAAGACACGGGGGTTACGACCAGAATAAGGAGACAAATGGCAAGAAGATTCTAGAAACATAAGAGTCAAAGCTGGGCAAGCAGTTGGAAGCCCAAGTGCCTAGAAACCAGAAATTGTGGCTCCTGAAAAGTGTGGTCACACGGAGTGGGGCCTGTACCCAGGTGCCTCAGCTTGTCGCTCACTTGCCATATTCCTTAATCCTATCTTTGTAGAACAAAGCTGTTTCATATTTCCAAGGATGTGAGGCAATACATGTAAGGTGCTTGAACAGTACTCAACGCACATAGTAGTTCAGGAAGTGTTTGCTGCCATTATCATCAGAGAAGTTTTCACTGGATCTTTGGGGAATAAAAAGAAAAGTTAATTTGTGGCCAGAGTAAGAGAAGGAGCTAGATGTGTGGGGGGCTGATGGACAAACCTGCCCTGGCCACTGGCTGGTAGCAGGGGAAGAGGAACCTCTGACTGGATATGGCCATCCTCTGAGTCGGGGGAGTTCAGCTGGGGTGGAGACTGCAGGGTAGACCATCAGGACAGCAAGGCCTCCACAGCCAGCCCATTCGGCTGGCTCAGGACTTGAATACTCGGAACCTCGTGACTGGCCTGGGGAGAGCTGGGCTGGGGCCCTGGAGCCAGCACCAGGTTGTAGAGGCTGTGCCTGGTGGAACCCAAGGATGACAGGGGCTAAGGGCAGAACAGACTCATGTGGTCTGGGCACTCTGGGGAGACAAGGAATGAATGGCAGGTGAGCCTTGGTTCACCCACACCACGGCTCTATGGGGTCAGGTATCCAGCTGGGAGCAGGAATGCGAAGCCCCAGGACTAACGCAGAAAGAGGCCCCATAAGAGATCCAACCAACACTAGTGGGGAGAGTTACACTCTGGAGGCCATGGAGGCTCCCAGGACTCTTGCCCAACATGCTGGATAGCGGATAATTAGCAGGAGGAGTGTGGCGGGCCCAAGACTGGCTCCAGTGCTGGGATTTTCCTGGAGCTGTAGGTGGGTAGCAATGCTGGCTATGACTGTCACAGGCAAAGTGGTTTCAGCCAAGGTGGGGACTGAGACAGGGAACTCATTCAGACAGTGCGGGGGCGGAGAGTAGATGCCACTGATGTACAATAACATTAAGAAGTGTCCATACGTTACATTTATATTCAGAAGACCAAGTGCCCGTTTTTATACAGGAAAATGAACACTTTAAGTCACTAAGATGACAGCAGGTGCAGCATGGCTGCAAAGGAACCCAAGGAAGTAAAAAAGGCAGTGGTGTGAGCTCCCTACAAGTTAGCAAACTGTGCCTGGTAGGTGTTGTGGAAACTCATATGCAAGCAGTTAAAAGACCAAGCAGTCCGTGGTGAGTATGCAGGGTGTCCTGGTGGGTAAGTCTGTAATTTGACCCGAGACCAGTAGTGGCTAAAACCTGCCCCGGGGACTGCTGGCCTGGGCCTAGACAGGGAAGATGCAGATCCATGAGGGGAGAAGGAGAAAGGAGGGAAAACAAGGTCTATAAGGCAAGAAGTGGGAAGGAGCATTCCTCAAGGAGGGAGCTGATGATCTAGAGGAGGCCCGGAGCCAGGAGCCAGGAAGTCTGTACTCTAATGGGAAAGGCCCATGGGTAATTCTGCCGCAGAACCACTGCCTTCCTATCCAAACAGACTGGGGACTGGGTGCCTGGTGGGTGGCTGAGAGTGAGCAGAGGAGCAGGCTCAGCGAGAAGTATGAGGCCAAGGATCCTCCACAGATGCAGGGATGTTTCCTGCAGAAGAATGTCAAGATCTGAAGTCGGTCCAGCAGTCAAGGTCACCATGGGCCGTGACCCCAGCCAAGTGTGGCCATTGCTCCAGATGCCAAGGAAAAAAAGGGCTGTTCATTTTCAGTCGTCAGGGGCAGGGACTCTCCCGGGGGCCTTCGAGCCCCCTCCTTCAGATGCAGCTCCGAGTGCTGTGTACTCCCTGGCGCTCCGATGACAGCTCAGTAACCCCGAGCAGCTAAGCAAAATCCCCCCTGCCATCTGACTTGGGGAATAACACCTTATTCTCAGAGCTTTAGGGAAGTCTCCCTGGGGTCCTATATGCCATAAAACCACTGTGTTAAGAGAAACTGTAAAATTCGTCTCAGATCCCCGTGAGGCATCTTTTTCAGGAGTATGGAGCCTCCTGGAATTAAAGTCCTCAATGAGATCTCTTTGGGGGCAAGAAACATGCGTGCCAGCTCACACACAAACTGCCCAGCACACTGGTCGGGTCAGGCCCCATGGGGCCAGCTCCAGGCCTGGCTGCCGCCAGGGCCTCGCATGCAGCTTTTATTCTGCCGACAAGAACGAGCCATAGGCTGTGCTCCATTATGGAAGCTTCCCCTCTTGCAGGTGGCTAACTGGTGCCCCCCTGGTCATCTTGACAGTCTGGGAGGGGTTCCCTGCCCACTCCCTAAGTTGCCACTGTTTAGGGCCAGACTTTATTCTGGGAAAGGGAAGAGGCACCCTCAGGGCTTGGCACTGGCCACTGCTTTCTAGTTCAGGAAGTCATTTCCGGGCTTGCTGGCCTTGCTCTCAGGAGCTTCCAACCGGTGAGTGAGAAAAGTGGCTGGGAATGAGTTAACCCCAGGAGCCAGGCAGTGGTAACAGGGCACATCCTGCACCTGCCTGGCCAGGACCTTGCTGGGCACCAAGACCTACTAAAGAGCATGCTGCTGGGGTATCTGAGCCCAACTCTAACCACCAAGTTTTGTGTGTCTAGATGGCACAGAGGAGTCAAAGCTGCCTCATGGAGGGAGGCCAATGACCCACACACACTAAACCACAACAACCCAGGAGCAGCCACCACTGCAGCATGCGCCAGGCGCCAGGCACTTTGTGCTCCTCCCGATCCCCTCGTGGGATGCTCACAATAACCCCGAATGCGCAGTGTTATTAGTATCCACATTTGCAGCTGAGGAAACTCAGGCCATGGAGATGAAGTCATCAGCCAGTCCATGGGAGAGCCGGGCAGTCCGAGTCTGGGCTGCTAGCCACCAGCCTACAAGAAAGCCCTAAGCCACCAGCCCTGAGCCACTCGTAGCTCCTGGTGCAACCTCCACTCCTTACACCCTGGGCTAGATGGTGGGCAGCTTCGTATATGCTACCCAAGGTCAACATCAACTCTACAAGGAAGGGACTGCCCCATTTTAGAGAGAAGCAAACACCCGGCAGAGATTTTAAGCAACCAGCCCAAGGTTATGTGATTGGGAAGTGGTAGAAGTGGGGTCTGGAATCTGAGTTTTTCTGCTCCAGGGTGCACGCTCCTTCTTTAAAACCCCTCATGAAAACATTCGTGACAAAGAAGGGCTCTGTGGAAATCATTCCACGTCCTGGTCCAAGTCCGTCTAAGCTTGCGATCTGGCCTCAACAGATTCTCTACTCTGAATAAACGTGTCCAGGGCTTTGCTGGTCTCTGTCCACATAACAGATATGCTCTGTGAGGGAAGAACCTGACAAATCCATTTGCTTGGAGACAGGAGACAGGAGCGGAGCATCTGTTCTCATGAAGGCAATTACCCTCCAACTCCTGGCTGCAACACCCCAGGCAACCTCCCCAAAACTGTGTAAACTGCCAAAGCACCTTCCCAAATCCACAAAAACAGACCCAGTTTGCCCACTTCCACCCCTCCCACCCCCTTTCCAGTGTGCAGATGATGTTTTACTGAGTTGTACACTTGAAAACTATATGGTTTTCTTAACCAATGCCACCCAAATTCAATTTAAAAACAAAAAACACACACCCTAGCCCGTTTGGCTCAGTGGATAGAGCATCAGCCTGAGGACTGAAGGGTCCCAGGTTCGATTCCAGTCAAGGGCATGTACCTTGGTTGCAGGCACATCCCCAATAGGGGGTGTGCAGGAGGCAGCTGATCAATGTTTCTCTCTCATTGATGTTTCTGACTCTCTATCCCCCCCTTCCTCTCTGTAAAAAAATCAATAAAATATATTTGAAACAAACAAACAAACAAACAAACAAACAAACCAGACCCAGTTTGGAGAAGGAAAAGGTGGGCTAGTGGGCCTGATGTGCCCTTCCTTCCCCAAGAGGCATCAAAGTCTTTCCTTTCACGTGTTAGTTCACAGCTGAGAGTGGGGTCAGCTGTCCCAGCTCCAGCTCCAGCCCCCGCAGCCTGGGAGCTGGGTTTCTGGAGATCCACCCATGTTCAGCCCGGGAGGCCGGGTGTTTATTATAACGGGCAAAGAAGCCGCACCACCTGCCCAGATGGTCTCTGGCAAGAGCACTGGGGCTTTCCATCTGGGGCCTTCAGGCCACACAGCCAAGTCACATGGGGGTCACAGGCCTCAATGTTTCCGGTGAGTGGCTTCAACCCCCAAAGGACTGATTACTCTGGCACTACTCCAGGGGTGTTTTTCTATGGGGGAGGCTCCTAGGGCTCTGTGGGGGCAGAAAAACCTCCACCCGTGGCTCCTCAAAGATCAGGCCCAGTGAGAAGCTCCTCTCCGGGGCCGAGCGATGAAGACAGGCAACCTTTCCCATTTTCAATCAATGAACAGTTTTCAGGAGAAGCAGAGCGCACAGGGGCTTGTTTCTCTGGAGAGTCGCCCTGGCCCTGGGTCAGGAACGCGAGGGGCCCTGCTGAAGCCCACCAGCTCCGAGGTACCCCGAGACCTTCGTGAGCCGAGCAGCTGCGAGGAGAGACGCGCCGGCAGCCTTCATCTGTCCCTGGCCAGAACGTTGTTTGGAGTTTGTTTTCTCTTCTTTCCCCAAATATATTTTTTGATAAATTAGCAAAAGCTTCTTCATCGCTGAAAGGCTGAAAGCATTTTTCAAGAACTGGCATCTACCCTGTGCCTTATGAATTCATTAATTAAGATGCTGGCAAACAGCCACTGCACACATGCTGACATCCAGCCGTGTTAGGTAATGAGGTTTTAGTCTCCTGACCCCCGTCAAGTGGAGCGGAGCCAGACACAGGCTGCCGAGAGAAATCACCTGCCCGCTGCTGACCTGTCGCTTGCGCCTGGCAGCAGGTGAGGCTCATTTAATGGTCAGCGGCCCCTGAACAGTCTCCACATGTTGCAAGTCTTTCTCTCAGCCCCTGGCTGGGCAGTACCCAACTGCCTGCTCCACTGTGGCCTCCTAACCCCTGACTAGCAAACCACTCAAACGGACTCAGGTATCAGAGACAAGGGTTCAAGTGCCTCCTCCAGCCACTCAAGCCAATTCGGTAGATATTTATTGCTTGTAGCCCTTGTCTCAGAAAATTGGTAGGCTCCGTCAGCCCTGTGCACAGCCAGCTCCAGAACTGAGACTGACTTCATCCACACTTAGTGCTCCTGCCCCTCCCTCCCCGCAGGGAGCTTACTGCAGGACTGACTTTACACAAATAATTGTGAGTGTCAAGACTCCTTCCCTCTGGCGCTTGTCCTGTCTAGGCCATTTTCTCCTCTCAACCACCACCTCAACTTAATTGTCACTGATCTGGGGCCTCTTTTTCTGATAAGGATTCCAGTAATTTTAAACGACTACCATTAACTTTTATTCCCTACAGCAGATACTATTAGTTGGCCAACACAGCATCGATTACCAACCCCCTTCTTTGTCTGACTCCATTACAGAAGTTAGAAAAGATCAACAGATGCTTTACCAGCCTCATGGCAGCTAGGCGTGGTCCTGACCCAGTTCTGGCCAATAAGATGTTCCAGAAGTCTGCTAAGAGACTCTGGGGAGGGCTTATGCTTTGCTTATAAAAGGCACAAAGAGTGTTGTAGTTCCTTTCTTCTTCTTCATTATTTGAAGTTGGATATGATGACTGGAATTTGAGCAGCTATCTTGTGACTACGAAGAAACAGCTAAGAGAAAGCAGAAATACCAGCCCCGACAGAGCTGCGCTTTAGAACCAATGCCACCAATCTCCAAATTTTCTGTATGGGGGGGAAGCATACTCCTATTTGTTTAGGCCAAGGGCCATTGGATATACATAACATTATTTGCGGGCCATTCAAAATTATCAACTTAAAAATTAGCCTGCTATCTTTGGTCAATCATTTAATTAACTCACCCTAATGCCTTGGCAGGACCAGATCAAATGATTTCATGGGCCTTTACAGCCCTCGGGCCAGACATTCCCCTATCCTGGTTTGGTCACTTGAGGTCAGTTTTCTGTAACCTGTAGCCAAAAGCTTTACAAACTGATATGTTTTTGTGCTAGGGAACAGATCCAACCAAGTATTTCCTGTAAGATGTTAACTAAGACACTGCACATCTGTTAAGACAACTGGCTGCTGAAACATCTAAAGACATTAAGTTGAAAGATCCAGTTTTGAAAGAAAAGTACAAGGACCAAGTAACAGCTCATTACTACCAGAGATTTAAAAACAAACAGGTTTTACACCAGCCAAAATCCTATCACTTTATACTGAAACTAGAGGCCCGATGCACGAAATTCGTGCACAGGGGTGTGTGTCCCTCAGCCCAGCCTGCACCCTCTCCAATATGGGACCCTTCGAGGGATATCCGACTGCCCATTTAGTAGGATCAGACCTAAACAGGCAGTTGAACATCCCTCTCACAATCCAGGACTGCTGACTCCCAACTGTTCGCCTGCCTGCCAGCCTGATCACCCCCTAACCACTCCCCTGCCAGCCTGATTGATGCCTAAATGCTCCCCTGCCAGCCTGTTTGCCCCTAACTTCCCTCCCCTGCAGGCCTGGGTCCCTCCCAACTGCCCTTCCCTGCAGGCCCGGTCACCCTCAACTTCCCTCCTCTGCCAGCCTGGTCACCCCTAACTGACCTCCCCTGCAGGCTTGATCGCCCCCAACTTCCCTCCCTTGCAGGCCTGGACCCTCCCAACTGCCCTCCCCTGCTGGCCATCTTGTGTTGGCCATCTTGTGTCCACATGGGGGCAGCCATCTTTGACCACATGGGGGCAGCCATCTTGTGTGTTGGAGTGATGGTCAATTTGCATATTACTCTTTTATTAGATAGGATGCAACCCTTCCCTCAGCAAGAATCCACCTATCAGTTTTGACTGAAATACAACTCCCCCCTCCTCCCACACAGCATTAAAATCAGTACCAGAGAATGGTGATTTCTCATCGGAACTGTAATTCTTTCTTGCTATTCAGAATGAACTCTCAGAAGTTAAAACTCACAGCCAGTTTTTTCCAAGTCTGAAATCTCACAAGGTGGCAAATGAGTTGGATAAAAAGGTCTAATGAGTAGCCATGAGTGGGGGAGGTGAGGAGGTGCCTGGGTTGTCCTGGGAGGTGACTGCCCAGTACAGTTGGCCCGAGCCAGCCCTCGGGGTGAGTGCTGCCTGCTCAGTAATTGCTTCATTACAAGTGGAGACTGTTTGCAGGTGCTGAGATCACTCACTTGTGGGGGTTTTATTGCGCTCGTCAGATTAACAAACATTTCTGATTAAATCACCACTTCATTGGCTCTAAGCACACAACTTTTAATGAGGACAATATCTACTGCTACTGAGCATCAGTGCACATTCAATACTCAGACCCGCTGGGGGCAATGGACAAACAAGGTGAGGAGACAGTCAGATGCCAAGCTTTTTCTAAGGTGCACGGTTACAGATCTCAAATGTTAGAATATCCAAGCAAAAAGTAACCTTAGAGATCAAGATGGAAAATGTAAATATCTATATTGGTATTGACAGGTAAAAAAAAAAATTGGCAAATTTGACTGGTATAAGGTGGTATTAGAACCCCCTTCCCCACCCCCACCCCCAAATTCAAAGCATTTTTAAAACCATGTCAGCCAAACAAAAGACATCTGTCATCTGTATTTGACCATAGTGAGTCTGTAACCCCTGGTGAAGTTACCGATGAGAAAACTAAAGTCCAAACAAGGGGGTTGACTTAGCCTTGATAAAAAACATGCACAAGAACCACAAAGGCTGCTAATACAGAACACTGCTTATGGATAATAACACTGCCAGGCATCTGTTAGGCACTTTAAATAGATTTTCTCATTTAATCCTCAAAACCACACTGTAGGTAAGTTGCAATCTGTGTAGACTGTGGGATGTCCACCAAAACAGTGGTCGCCAATCGGTGGTCTGTGAGGTCCGAAAGGTTGGCGACCGCTGCAATAAAACACACTAGCTCCTTCCTCCAATGCAATCAAGCTGTAGTTGGGCATGTGGCCTCCTAGCTGATGAATGTATTTCCCAGCCTGCCCCTGCAGTTAGGTGAGGCCTCGCTTCTTAGCTTGCATCTTGGCCAATGGAAAGTGGGCACTTTAGGCCCAGGACTCTTTAAGACAGCGGGTGTGCTCCATTCTCTCTTTCCCAGCCAGTGGGTGTGGCCTGGTTTCATTCATGAGGTTACAAGGACCTAGGGGAAGACAGAGCCACAAGATGGAAGGAATACAGCAGAACCACTACTGTCCTAGTATTCTAGACCAGAGGTTGGCAAACTATAGCCTGTGGACCTGTTTTATAAATAAAGTTTTATTGGAACCTAGCCACACCCATTAATTTACATACTGTCTATGGCTGCTTTTGTGCTAAGACAGCCTATCTGAGTACAGTTGATGGATGTTATTTGTGGTAGTTATGTTCTATAAAGCTGCCACCAAAAATAAATGAGCAAATACTGAACCAGGTTAGGTTCCTGTGAGCCTCCGGTCACAACATTATTATCAACTGATCAATAAAAAACCTTGTTTTGTGTGTATTTCTGTTTAAAAAGGCCTACTGTCATATATATTCTTGATTCATTAACATTGAACTCACAGCCAACAACACTATAACTCAGACCTGAACAAAATAACACATACACGTTATCTGTAAGGCACATGAAGCCTTCTTGCACTTTGGAAAACTAGACAGCTCTACACACGAGGGCGTTTTAAACAGCAAAATCACCAGCAAGAAGCACAAAATTATAAAAAATGTGGCACTAAATAGACCACAAAAAGGACACTTGTTTACTATATAAGAACTGAAATAAGGCCTGGCTGGTGTGGTTCAGTGGTTGAGCATCGACCTATGAACCAGGAGGTCATGGTTTGATTCCGTCAGGGCACATGCCTGGGCTTCGGGCTTGATGGGATCTCTCTCATCATTGATGTTTCTATCTCTATCTCCCTTCCTCTCTGAAATCAATAAAAAAATATTTTTAAAAAAAGAAAAAGAAGAAGAACTAAAATAAGAAGGCAGAACACTACCTTGTTCAAACTTAGTAGGATCTGTAGGCCTCCAGTGACTACAATTTCTTTTTGTTAATCCTCACCTGAGGATACTTTTTCCACTGTTTTTTAGAGAGAGTGGAAGGGAGGGAGAGAAACATCGATGTGAGAGACACATTGATTGGTTGGTTGCCTTCAGCACCTGCCCTGACTGGGGCTGGGGATTGAACCTGCAACCCAGGTATATGCCCTTGACCAGGAATTGAACCCGTGACCCTTTGGATGCTGTAACCACTGAACACCACCAGCCAGTGTTCAACTTTTTTACTGCTTTGAGTTTGTGACTTACTGCAAAAGCACTCCAAGTATTGATTTTGGGGTTACAAATATATTTTAAGTAGGCAAATTCACAAATACAGACTCCATGAATAATGAGGATCAACTGTAGTTGCAACAGAGACCATATGGCCCACAAATCCTAAAATATTTACTATCCGAACCTTAGAAACAATGTCTGCCCATCTCTGCTCTACCATGTTAGAAAAAAAATTTTTTTTCTTGCTCTTGAAACCACTGACTTTTGGGGTTTCTGTTATAGCAGCTTACCATGTCCTAATACAGACTATAAAGTCTATGCTCTTCCCACTACACAGTGCCTTCTCATTTGACCATCTATTATTCTCTTTCAGAAGGAGATTGCTATTTCCACCAACCTTTTTTTTCCTACCAAGTAGGCTGATATTTCTCAAGGGGTGGTACTAAAACCTCCTGCTTCAGCATGGTGTGTGTAGCTTGTTAAAAGCATATGACTTGGCCCTGGCCGGGGTAGCTCATTGTCCCGATATTCCAAGGTTGTGGGTTCCCCCAGTCAGGACACATACAACAATTAACCAATGATTGTATAAATAAGTGGAACAACAAATCAATGTTTCTCTCTCTCTCAAATCAATCAATAGAAAAACCCAAATTATTTGTTAAAAATACCACTCCCCAACCCCCCAAAACACACACACACACACACACACACACACACACAAGTCCTACTGAATTACTCCAGGCAGGGGAGAATTCAACCCTCCATTGTAAAAAGCTCTACAAATGATTCTTAATGCAGCCTTAAATTTGAGAAGCGCTGAACTGATAGTAAGCTCAAGAAGACTATTACCCTATCTCTGTCTTTTTTAATTCTAACCGGAGAACATGTTTTCTTAATTGATTTTGAGAGAGAGAGAGAGAGAGAGCGCGCGCGCGCGCACACAAGCGGGGGCGGGGGGGGGGGGGGGGGGGGAATCCACTGTGAGACAGGAACATCGATTGGTTGCCTCCCAAGATGCCTGACCAAGAATGGAACCTCTGGGAGATGACCTAAGGCAGTGGTCGGCGAACTTCGGCTCGCGAGCTACATACTGCTCTTTGGCCCCTTGAGTGCGGCTCTTCCACAAAATACCATGTGCCGGCGCGCACGTATAGTGTGATTAAAACTTTGTGGCCCATGCGCAGAAGTCGGTTTTCGGTCTGAAAAGAAATTTCAATCGTTGTACTGTTGATATTTGGCTCTGTTGACTAATGAGTTTGCCGACCACTGACCTAAGGGAACTGTAACCTCTGTGAGGTGACCTAAGGGGACTATAGCCTCTGGGGGGGTGACCTAAGGGAGCTGTAGCCTCTTGGAGGTGACCTAAGGGGACTGTAACCTCTGGGAGGTGACCTAAGGGGACTGTAGCCTCTGGGAGGTGACCTAAGGGAGCTGTAACCTCTGGGAGGTGACCTAAGGGAGCTGTAACCTCTGGGAGGTGACTTAAGGGAGCTGTAACCTCTGGGAGGTGACCTAAGGGACTGTAGCCTCTGGGAGGTGACCTAAGGGAGCTGCAGCCTCTGGGAGGTGACCTAAGGGAGCTGTAACCTGTGGGAGGTGACCTAAGGGGACTGTAACCTCTGGGAGGTGACCTAAGGGGACTGTAACCTGTGGGAGGTGACCTAAGGGAGCTGTAACCTGTGGGAGGTGACCTAAGGGAACTGTAACCTCTGGGAGGTGACCTAAGGGGACTGTAACCTGTGGGAGGTGACCTAAGGGAGCTGTAACCTGTGGGAGGTGACCTAAGGGGACTGTAACCTGTGGGGGGTGACCTAAGGGAGCTGTAACCTGTGGGAGGTGACCTAAGGGAACTGTAACCTCTGGGAGGTGACCTAAGGGGACTGTAACCTGTGGGAGGTGACCTAAGGGAGCTGTAACCTGTGGGAGGTGACCTAAGGGGACTGTAACCTGTGGGGGGTGACCTAAGGGAGCTGTAACCTGTGGGAGGTGACCTAAGGGGACTGTAACCTCTGGGAGGTGACCTAAGGGGACTGTAACCTGTGGGAGGTGACCTAAGGGAGCTGTAACCTGTGGGAGGTGACCTAAGGGAGCTGTAACCTGTGGGAGGTGACCTAAGGGGACTGTAACCTGTGGGGGGTGACCTAAGGGAGCTGTAACCTGTGGGAGGTGACCTAAGGGAGCTGTAACCTGTGGGAGGTGACCTAAGGGGACTGTAACCTGTGGGAGGTGACCTAAGGGAGCTGTAACCTGTGGGAGGTGACCTAAGGGAACTGTAACCTCTGGGAGGTGACCTAAGGGGACTGTAACCTGTGGGAGGTGACCTAAGGGAGCTGTAACCTGTGGGAGGTGACCTAAGGGAGCTGTAACCTGTGGGAGGTGACCTAAGGGGACTGTAACCTGTGGGAGGTGACCTAAGGGGACTGTAACCTCCGGGAGGTGACCTAAGGGGACTGTAACCTGTGGGAGGTGACCTAAGGGAGCTGTAACCTGTGGGAGGTGACCTAAGGGAGCTGTAACCTCTGGGAGGTGACCTAAGGGAGCTGTAGCCTCTGGGCGGTGACCTAAGGGAACTGTAACCTCCGGGAGGTGACCTAGGGGACTGTAACCTCCGGGAGGTGACCTAAGGGAGCTGTAACCTCCGGGAGGTGACCTAAGGGGACTGTAACCTCTGGGAGGTGACCTAAGGGAGCTGTAACCTCCGGGAGGTGACCTAGGGGACTGTAACCTCCGGGAGGTGACCTAGGGGACTGTAACCTCTGGGAGGTGACCTAAGGGGAGCTGTAACCTCCGGGAGGTGACCTAAGGGGACTATAGCCTCTGGGAGGTGACCTAAGGGGACTGTAACCTCTGGGAGGTGACCTAAGGGGAGCTGTAACCTCCGGGAGGTGACCTAAGGGGACTGTAACCTCCGGGAGGTGACCTAAGGGAGCTGTAACCTCCGGGAGGTGACCTAGGGGACTGTAAAACATCAGAAACAAGATGCACTAGAAGACAAATCACCTTGATTCTCAGCTCCTCCAACTCTTCAACCTAGGCTCTACTTGAAACCTCAGTTTCCTCATCTGTAAAAATCTCACAGGCTTGTCAAGAGGACGAACCGAGAATGCAAACGAAGTAGCATATAGCTGTTGCTATATCCATATGCATCAATTTCCTTTCCCTCCCGTATGAAGCAAATTATTTTTAGTTTTTAAATCCTCATCTGAGGATTTTAAAAATTGATTTGAGAGAGAGCCGGGGAGAGAGCGAGCGAGCGAGCCTCCCATTACACGCCCTGACAGAACCCACAACCCTTTGTTGTAGGGAGGAAACTCCAGGCAACTGACGGGCCCCGCCAGGGCGCAGCAAATTCTTTTTAAGCAATTTGGGAGCATCACCACTCCACCCTTCTCCACCAATCCCCGCAGGCTCCCCAAGTAATTTCCCAGTTCAAGCTCCAGCCCCGAGGAAACCTGTCCCATCTCGGTAAAGTGAAGCCACTACTAATACACGACATAGTGTGGGCTCCCTAACCTTCAGGGGTCCCTCACCCACAGGTCTCTACCCCTGCGTCCCCCCGCACCCCGCTTCCAACTACCCACCCCTTCAGGGCCTCATTTCCTTGTCCCGCCCTCTTTCGGGCCCCTGTTCGCTCCATGTCTCTTCCCCGTGGAGTTCCCCTCCCCCGGCTCCCATCTCCGCTGCCCCCTCGGGCCCCCCAACATTCGGTTCCTTCACCCAGCCCCTCAACTCCAGGTACCCCAGGCGCCCTCGCAAGACCCTCGCATCTCTCCCAAACTCGCGTCGCCCTTACCCTGAACGCCTCCTTAGGCCCCTCCTCCACCCGCAGCCAGGCGCACCCCCTTCCCCGCCGCGGGGAGAGGACCACCAACGATGTGGCCCACCCCCACTTCTCCCCTCACCTCCAGAGCGACGCCCAGGTTCTCCCGCTTCTTTTTAGTCATGTTACTTGCTGGGATCCCCAGTCACTATTGGACGCGCCCATTGGTAGCACTACGCATGCGCAAACACTCGTGCTTCCCCCTCATTGGCCACCAAGGCGGCGGGAGGTGGGGCTACTGACGGTCGCCATCTTGTTGAGGGGCGCGGCCAGCGTGGCGCCGCCATGTTTATGAGGGGCAACCTCTAGTTTGGCCTTAGCCTGGGGCCGGGGAGAGGATAGATGGCCTTGGGGCAATTACGGCAGAGCTGCCCCTTGCCTTGCTAATTCAAAGGCCCTTTAGGGCACCGAGAGACCTTCTCCACCTCTTCTTCATGCCCTCCATCCCTTTAGTGACCGCCTGCACACTTGGAGGCCAACCTGCACCCCCCCTCCCCCGTTTAAATCCTGTCCAACCTTCAAAGCCCATCCTGAAGCACTGCTGCTCCAGGAAGCCCTGTCTTGTGTTCCGTGGCCTTTTGGGATCTGAGAACGACCTTCTGTTGTTATTCCTCCTTTTTGTCTTGTGTTATTTTACCCACAAACATCACGGAAAACCTGAGCAGCATCCTTTATCCTACCTCTCTCAACACCAAGTTTCTGTGCATGCCCTCCAGGCTTCCTGTCAGACAGCATGTTTTATACTGTTGTCACCCTCTCGCACAGACACTGTGGACCAGGCACTTTGAAATGTTTTGACTGACCCATGGTACAAAATGCTCTTCTGTCCCATGGCCCAGCTACCCATGTAACTGCAGCCAACGTTTCCCGATAAACAAACACCTTTGCCACCTGCGATGCCCTCTCATATGTTCTATTCTAGCCTATTTTATGTATGTTTTTTAAAAGTTGGTGGCAGGAGACCTATTAAGTTTATTTCGTGACCCATTAATGGATATTGAGCTGCAATTTGTAAAACACTGTCAGACATGTTCCTATGCCCTCGAAATCACTATCTGTGATGGTGGCAAATGCCACCAAGTGAATACAGCCAATCTTGTGTTGGACATCACCTCCAAATAATGCGAAGGAAACATCTTTGCACATAGCTCTGTCTTTCTGAAAATTTTAAGATAAATGTGTAGAAGTGGAATTATTGGGTCAAAGAATATATGAGTCCGGAATCGAAGCTCCTTATTTTCTGAGCAGTTATCTTTCTGGGGTGGGGGTGCCTGTGGTTTCGGTGTGTGAATGTGTCCAGATCTGTGTTCTCATCTTGATAGAGTTGTTGAATGATGGAGCTGGAGGGGACCTGAGATCTCATCTCGGCTGGCCGCCTGCCTGAGGCCCACAGAGGAAAATCGTAGCAAATTCTCTCTGAACAGTCAGCAGGCTGCTGAGCAGTTGTTTAGTGCAGTTCTTAGCTTAACACCCAGCACAGGAGAAACTTCCTCAAGATCGTTGTCTATCAACTGTCAATCAACGGCATTTATTGTCAGAACACTCTTCATAGCATTGGTTCCAATCCCAGAAAAACCAGACTCTGTGCTTCCCAATTATCACAGGCACGGGCCCAGGGGAGGCGAGAAGAGGAGGGAAAACACTGTGTTCTTTTAGAAGTGGTTCCTTCCGCATGTGTTTGGCACCACAAAAAAGCCACGCGGTGTGGTGAGCTTCCTGTCAGTGCTTTGTCTTTCTCCCCCATTCCCCGTGAAATAATGGGTGAGCTGTCATCCTTCTCCCGCAAGAGGCTCGGATTTTCCAAATCAAACTTGTTCCCTGGTTCCCATTAATGGGACCAATACTTGAAATGGGACTGGAATGAGAGCCCAAGTGGGTTGAGTGAAAGGGGAAGGGGGGCCTTTGGAATGAGACTGACCTGGATTTCTATCCCAGCTCTACCACTCAGCCGTGGTGGGTTGGGGGCCAGGTACTTAAGTTGGCTGAGCCTCAGTTTCCAGGTCCGTAGAACAAGCTGGTGGGCCAGGCTTGTAGGCTGTTGTGAGAATCACTAAATGGCCAGTGCTGTGGCTTGTGAGTGACCAGGACAGATTCAGCAGGACGGATGGGCCTGCTGCCAGTTTTCATTATAGGGTTTCGCTTAGCAATTGTCGCCATTCTTATTTTGATTATTGTTTTGATATTGGTTTCGATCAGCTTTGACATGACTGTACAGTATCTGTTGTTAGGAGTTAGGGACAAACTCTTGGGTTGTTTCCTGCTATCGAGGGCACTTAGTTCACTGCAAAAGGCAGCCCCCAACATGCACGAGTGTCTCTCCCTAGAGAGGAGGTGCCCTTTCCACCTCTACTGGTCCTTCCTGCTGAGACCATCAATCGTGGGTTTCCTGTGCTCAGACATTGCGGACGGTGCTGACCCCTGCGGTGCTGGGGGAAGCTGAAAGAGCCCCGGGAACCTGCAGAGGCCCTTTCGTCCCAGTACATGCAGTGACCGGCTTTGACTTCCCCGGGGACTGTTTGCTGAGCCTGCTGCAGCTCGGCCTGGCTTTGTGCTGGAAATTCTGCCCACACACAGATGGATTACTGTGGACCAGCTGTCTGTTTGTCTGTCCATCTTTGTTCTTTAGTGAGCTGTGGTTCTGAGCTTTCTACTTAGGAGTTTTAGGGTGACGTGTTTATGGGAAATAGCGCAAGCACTACATTGGCAGACAGAACTGGGTTTATTCCTGGGTGGGCCAGGTCCTCACTGTATGACCTTGGGCAGGTCAAGTCTCCTCTTTGGCTCCCCGTTTCCTTGTCTGTGAAATGGATGCATGGAGGCAGAACTAGCCGGCTTAGACACCCTCAAATTCTGTTTTTGATGACTTTGTTATTTC
The DNA here is from genome assembly GCF_951640355.1 of Cnephaeus nilssonii. Taxonomy (NCBI): domain Eukaryota; kingdom Metazoa; phylum Chordata; class Mammalia; order Chiroptera; family Vespertilionidae; genus Cnephaeus; species Cnephaeus nilssonii. Next base: position 90,094,206 of record NC_137080.1, on the reverse strand, counting down.
TAAAGTGCCCAGACATAAAGCACCCTTGTTGGCTATAAGGTAAACATATAAAATAAGAACAATCCTTACTCTCTAGATGTCTTTAATCTAGTTAGAGAGACAGACTGACAACATGAAATAGTGAATACCAGACATCATATAATGAAACGCCAGCTGTCTGTACTTACTGTGGATGAATTAGGAGCTCAGGAAAAAGAGAGTGCTGTGGGTTTTGTTGAGGCCTGAAGGATAATGGAGATTGGATCAGGTGCAGACGGGGGAGAGAGCACCCCAGGTGGGAACCGAAAGGGTTTCCCATGCCTGCAGGAGTCTCCCTTTTCAACTAAAGCGCTGTGCAGGCTAGCCACGGCCCTGGCTTACCCGCCAGGAAGACCCTTGGGTCAGTTATTCCATCCCTTGTCCCATCCTGGGCCTGCCTGACCTGTGGGGTCCAGACCTGGACCCCCACTGCCACCCTGAGGGCACCTTCTCAGAGCAGGAGTGGAGGAGAGTGGGATCATTCACTGTCAGAAACATTTCGGGCAGGAAGTGAAGAATTTCATAGGTGGCTAAAATATAGTGGAGGCTGATTTATGTCTGAATTTTGTTCCAGGGCAGCAGATTATAGTCCAAGTTCTGCGGCAAAGGCAGTGTCTTTATGGCCTGCTTGGATCAGTTTTATGTCTTGGTGATTTTTATGTTTCGGCATAGCCAAGATGCTCAAACTTTGGGTCCCATACTTCACCGGGGAACTCCTGTACCACTCCTGAACTCCAACTCATTTTACCATAAAAAGAAAAGAAAGCAGAAGAGATGACATGGATGTTTTTGCTTGATATTTAATTGGTATCCAGTGTTTAGCTAAATTAAATCAAATCATAAATAGATGATGAAACCACATGAGACCCTGAAGTACATGTCAGATGACATCGTGAAAACAAAAGGACAGGATTCTAAATATTGTTGAATAGGAATATTCATAATATCTTGATATCCATACTGTCTTCTTTGATGAGAAGAGATTTTTATTAAACATTAGTTTCATTAAACATTTATTAAACTAGACAAGCTGTGCTGGTAGGTTTTTACTTTATGGCTACAGTGCCTTTTGTAACTGATCATGCCTCCCACTTTTTTGTTCATGAGGAAGCTCAGATCTGAACTTCTGGAATTTTGGGCGTGGGTTTCCATGTGCTAGCATTTTCCCTGGCTTTATTTTGTTTTTCTACTCTTGTTTTCCCTTTGCTCTATTGCTTTATTTTTATCCCACTGTATTGTGTGCATTTTGGTGAACTACCTCAAATCCTTTTTTTGGAACACACAGGAGCATAATAAATCAATAAGTACATCCTGTGTTTGTAAATATGGCACTTTGTTCTTTCCAGAGCAATTTTCGCATCCATTAGTGCTGTGGGTCCTCACACAACTCTCTGCAAGGGAAGTCAGGCAGACCCAATCACCCCCATTTTACAGACAAGGAAGCTGAGGTACCTCCAAGCATGAAGTGGCTTACAGAAGAGGACAGACCCACCCCTCCATCTATTTAGAAGACTACCTCTGAAGAAGGAGACAGGAACATGAAACTAACAGCCCATTAGATGTCTTTTTATTAGTAGACGTAGACTGACAAGGAGGAAGCCAAGGTTGGGGTCACCAGTTAGAGGGGACACAAATTAGGGTGACCACTGGCTTCAGAGATTCCTCCAGAATCCATGTCTGTGTTGCCATCTCTGCCTGCCGTCCGTCTTTTCTAACCACTCTCACTGGTCACATGGGTGGGTGGCACGTGATCCAAGCTGGGCAGCCAATCGCAGAACCACACTTTGATTGTTTCAGAGGCCAGGACTTGAGCTGGGCCAATAGGAGTTCTTCACTGAGATTTTTAATCTCTCGCTGGGAAACGGAATCCCCTGAGCTCTGGTCGCAGAGCTGTTGGGATGTGATCCTGGAGCAGCCGGCCGCCGTGCTCCCTTCCCTGAGGAGGCGCTCCCGTGGGAAGTGAGAGAGGCAGGCAGCGCACCTGGGCAGCAGCTGAGAGATGAGAGGGGGTGCCCTACTGATGTTTGGAGCTCAGGTTGCAGGTGCCTAACTCTTGCCCCTCCCAGGAGGGAGGCCAATAAATCTCCTGTTTTGAGTAAGCTAGATTGAGCTGGGTTTCTTTCACTGAGAGCCCAAAGATTTCTTCATTCATGTGGTTTTCAGACTGATTTTCCCCCCAGAAGGAATAAACCCCAAAATTCTGCTTCTCTGGAATCTAAGTTTGGGTCTCATAAGACCATGGCTCTCCACCCTCAATGTTTAGCTTATCCAAGGGGGGCTATGTCCTGTGAAGCAATAATAATAACTACCGCCCCATCTTCATGCATCACTTTATAGCTGGGCCATAAACAAAGGCAGTGGAGCTAGTGGTTTAGAATGTGGCACCTGACTCTGTTGCTCATCAACTGTGTGATCTTAGGCCAGTACTTAACCTCCAAGTCTCAGTTTCACCACCTGTAAAATGGGGATAATAATAGTAGGTACCTAAAAAAATTCTTGTGTGGATTATACAAAATAAAAATCTTAGCATACCATAACCATAGTTTAATTTATTTAACAATCAGTATTCCTCAAGCACTGCTATGAAAGGCAGAACACATATGCTCATATCTGTTTGGCCAGTGAAGACTCTGGTGTTCAGGAGAGGTTAAGGGACGCCCTCCCCCCGACCTCCCCCCCCCCCCCCCCCCCAGTTCACATAGTAAGTGAAAGAGTCTGGATTCTAGACATTGGCTTCCAATCCAGGGTCCTCTCCTTTGGACCATGTTTACATAGGGCCCTGTGCTAGCTGTTGTCAGGAAACCAGCCAAACAGCTTGCAAAGGTCACTGTCTCTCTCGGGACAGAGTCCATTAGAGAAGCCCATCCAGAAGGATGCGTGGTGAGGACAGAGGATTGGCACTAGAAAGATGCCCAGAGAAAAGACTGCTTAAATTGGCTTCCTGGGGCACCTCCAGCCAGTGCCTGTGTACCCTCCCTCCCTCACTGTCAGCTCCCAGCACCCACACTTCTCACATATAATAACTCTAGAAGATAGACTATCAGAATCAGAATGTAATATAGAGATAGCTCTAGTCCATTCATTAATTCAACAAACATTTGTTAAGCATCTAATATGCCAGGCACAGTAGACATAATGGTGAACAAGACACAGATCAAATCTCTCATTTCACAAAGGAGAACACTGAGTCCCAGGAAGGAAGATGGCTTCCGTGAGGTCTGCAGTGAATTAGTAATGTTGTTAGACACTTTCTAGGGATACTGCCTAGCTCACAATGGCCCCCTTTTCCCGAGGTTATGTGCTCTCACCTTCCTCATCACAGCCGATTGGCTGGAGGAAAACAGCGGTCTGAAGCTGGGCCAGTCAGGTTTCATCTCCCAGGAATCTGAACCTGGAATGAGATGCTGGTCTTAGTCCCAAGAAAAAGTCACAGAATGAATGCAAGTCCTATCCATGGTCCAATTCTTGGCCCAATCCTTGGGAGTCCCACCAGCACCACCCATTCCTTTATACTACAGCTTTTCTCTTTATTTGAGCACATTTGAAGCTATTAATGTGTTGTTTTTTTCTTGCAACAAAAATAACCTAAACTAAGTCTGTGGCTGAGCTTGGATTAAAACCAAAGTCTCCTGGCTCCAGACCTGTTTTCTTTCTATCATGCTGACTGGCAGCCGAGATGCCCTTCTCAAGGATCTCTCAGAACTCTGACCTTGGGCTGTGACCTTGGGTATACCAAACCAAACCAGGCCATCCAAAGGGGTTCTCAGCGCTTCAGAGAAGAAACCTCTGGGAGGTGCCAAGTTCCTTGAGGTGTGGTTTTCAGAATAGCAGCCGAGCCAAACTGCCTGAGTTCAAACCAGTCCAGGCCCTCCACTCACCCCCCGGCTGTGTACCTTGGGCAAGTTGCTTTTCTTCGTTTCCTCCTCTGATATTTACCCCCAGAGGTTGTTGGAAGGCTCTAAGTATGTGCAAAGGGTTTAGAACGGTGTGCAACAAATGCTAGCCAACTGCTGTTTCCTGCTTCTTTATATTGCATTTGCCCACAAAACATTCGCAGACCCTCAGGGTTTAGTTTTTGCTCCCTTCTCCAACTACTGCTAGTCTCCTGAGACCCACCTGGGTGTGATCACATCTTAGCATACAAACAAGTAGCTACATTCAAGCTCAAATCAGATGCCCACATGAAAAGCAATCAGCCTCTGACCTTTCACCCACCTTGGTGTGTGTCTTGGACCTGCGTTAGTTGTCTCAGCTTGTACATTCCCCTAGGGCGGGAGCTGACCAGTCTGATTAAGGTTTCTCATCAAACCTTTATGCAACCATTACTTACTAAGTGCCTGCTATGTGCTGAGCTCTATCTAGTGGCTGGAGTACAGAGGCTCTGTGTTTGGTGACAGACTAAGAGATAAATACAATGCCATGTTACCAGCACTGTAAGAGAGGCAAACATAAGGAGCTATGGATGCGTTGAGAATGTGAATCTAGTACAGACTGGGGAATTAGGAAAGGAGGTTCCGAGAAAAGGAAAAATGAACAAGAGTTAGACAGCCATGCGATTTCACACCCATCAGGTCAGCAGACATCTGACAAGACCAAGTGTTGACAAGGATATGGAGCCATGGAAACTCTGAGACACTGCTGGTAGAGTGCAGATTGGTACAAAGCTTTGGAGAACAAATCAGCATTAACTAGAAGAGTTGAAGATGCATTGGCGCACCAGCTGACATAGTACAAGCATGTGCTTTGTTGCAATATCAAAGATTGGAAACAACTTAAATGTCCATTGTATTAGGTACTATGGCAATAATGCTGTGTAACAAATAATCCTTTAAAAAAATCTCAGTGACTTATAATAACATTTACTTCTTGCTCACAGGATTTCAGGACATCTGGGGTGATTCTGCTCAGGTTCACTCTATCTCTCATTTAGGGACTTAGGTCAAAGAGGCAATAGCTTGCTGGAGGCATGCTCTTCTCAGGGCAAATGGCAGGATTGCAACAGACCAAGTTATACAAGTATGTTTAAAACCTCTGTTTGTGCCCTAGCTGGTTTGGCTCAGTGGATAGAGCATTGCCCTGCAGACTGAAGAGTCCCAGGTTCGATTACGGTCAAGGGCACATGCCTGGGTTGTGGGCTCAATTCCTAGTAGGGAGAGTGCAGGAGACAGCCAATCAATGATTCTCTCTCATCATTGATGTTTCTATCTCTCTCCCTCTCCCTTCCTCTCTGAAATCAATAAAAATATATTTTAAAAAAACACAAAACAAAAACCTCTGTTTGCATGCATCATATTCTCTAGCATTCTGTGGGTTAAATTCTATTAGGCCAAACCCAAAGTTAATGGGGCAGGGATATGTTCTCCAGCTTGCTGCCTGTTTTTGTAATTAAAGTTGTATTGGAACACGGTCACGTTGACTCATTTACATATTATCTATGGCTGCTTTCACACCATAATGGCAGAATTGAGTAGTTGCAACAGACTCTTGTGCCCACAAAATTTAAAATATTTATTATCTGTCTCTTCCAGAAAAGTTTTCTGACCTCTGATCTAGAGCTACAAACATCAATATGAATAAATCTCTCAAACATAATGTTGTATGAAGAAACACATTGCAGAGGAATGTAAACCATATGAACTATTTCCATAAAGTTTATTTTATTTAAAAAAAATTATTGATTGATTTTTAGAGAGAGGAAGGAACACTCTAGCCAGTTTGGCTCAGTGGATAGAGGGTCGGCCTGTAGACCAAAGGGTCCCGGGTTTGATTCCGGTCAAGGGCACACACCTTGGTTGCAGGCTCCTCCCTGGCCCAGGCCCTGGTCAGGGCGCACGCAGGAGACAACCAACCAATGTGCCTCTCTCACGTCAATGTTTCTCTCTGTCTTTCCCTTTTTTCCACTCTCCCCAAAAATCAGTGAAAAAATATCCTCAAGTGAAGATTAACTAAAACAAACAAACAAACAAACAAACAAAAAAAAAGAGAAAGAGGAAGGAAGAGAGAAAGAGAGGGAAACATTAACTTGTTGTTCCACTTATTTATGCATTCATTGGTTGATTCTTATATGTGCCTGACCAGGGATTGAACCCACAACCTTGGTGTATCAGGATGATGCTCTAACCAATTGAGCTACCCTGACGTTTAAAAACATGCAAAATATTCAGAACAATACAATATATTGCTTAACTATCCAAACCTATGCTGAGTAAATAGTAAACATCAAAAGCAGGATGATGATCGTCCCAATAGTTGGGAAGATGGATGTGACTGGGGACAGGTGCCGGGGCCTTCCACTGTTTGGTAATCTTTTATGTCTGAAGTGATGGTGGCAGTACAAGGGAATTAACTGCATGATTACTTATAGCTTTTAGTAGGTCCTACATATTTCATAATAGAAAAAAATGAGTTAGGGGAGCACAGAAGATGGGTGAAGAGTGTTCTAGGCCCAGGACCCAGGAGGCAAAGATGACAGCGTGAGGAAGACTAGAATGACTGAAGCATGAAGTGCATGGAAAAGGAGGAAATAAGGAGAGGAGGCTGGGAGACAGGTGGAGTCTCTAGATTATTCTAAAAAGTTTGGTTTCTTACCAAGGCAGAGAGGAGTTCTTGGGCAGTTCTGAGCTCCAATGGCACCCTGATCAGATTTGCGATTTAGAAGCATCAGCCTGGTTGCAGATGGCGAGGAGCAGAGCTGTAACACGACCCTGTGGCTGAGCACCATCTTCTGTTCTGCCCCCCATGGGCCTCGCTCCCCTCACTTTACTTCCAGCCCTGATCTGAAAGAGAATGGAACTGGAAGCAGGGACGAAGGTAAGAGGCTGTGGCATGGTCCAGGGCTGAGCCAAAGCAGGCCCAGTGAGGATGGAAAGGAGGGGACATTTTGGAGAGCTACGAAGAAGGTGATATAAAAAAGAATGTGGAGAGTAGGTGAGGGGGAGAGTCCAGGAAGCCACCCACCTTTTCTGCCTTGGACCAGCGGATGGTGTTGCCATTGGCTGGGACAGGAAAGCCAGGCAGAGTGGCTGATTTGGGAAGAACAATGGTGAGTTCAGTGGAGTGGTAGCCTTGGAGGGGACATAGATGGGGTGGGAGGGCAGGTGGGTGGTTGAGGGAGCCTGAAGGCCTTTGTTTCCTTTGTGCTACAAAAGGGGTGCAGTGGGATTGGGATGGGCATGGCAGACACTGTCCGTCATGTACCCCACACCATTCCTCCTTCCTTGCTGGAAGAACTCCAGTCTCTTCCAGGAGTCAATGTGCTCAGCCTGAGATAAGTCACCATTGGTACAGATCAGTTATGACCATCTACACCCCTTTGGCACAGGAGAAGACATGTGACCCAATGGCCAATGAGGCAGGGAGAGTCTGCTGGGTCTGTGGGAAACTGTTTACCTCCATGATGAGAGACAAATGGGAGGACACACTGAGGACGGCAGGATGAAAGAACAGGAAGAGCCTTGGTCCTTGATGACACCTGTGAGCTGTTAAACTAGCTTTGCCACCCACTCCCTTCAGGCACTTGTCCAGTATAAATATACTAGAGGTCCGGTGCATGAATTCGTGCACCAGTGGGGTCCCCTGGCTGGCCTGCAGGATCAGGTCGAAACCAGCTCTCTGAGATCCCCTGAGGGGTCCCAGATGGAGAGAGGGCACAGGCCAGGCCAAGGGACCCCATGGGTGCATGATCGGGGCCAGGGAAGGACGTGGGAGGTTGGCCAGCTAGGGAGGGACCGCAGGAGGGCTCCAGGGCGTGTCTGGCCCATCTTGCTCAGTCCCAATTGGCCAGACCCCAGCAGCAAGCTAACCTACCAGTTGGAGCGTCTGCCCCTTGGTGGTCAATGCACATCATAGAAAGCAGTTGAGTGGCCTTAGCATATCATTAGCATATTACACTTTGGTTGGTTGAACTAACGACCAGACACTTAGTATATTAGGCTTTTATTATATAGGATGTCCTTATGATTCGAGCCACTGCCAGTTGGTTTTTCTGTTACTTGCAGCCACATGCACCCTGATTGGTACAGGGGATTTGATTTTGGAAAAAATTAAGGTGTGTCTAGAAAGAGGGAAACTGAGCACAGTGTGGAGGGTCCAGTTGAGGATGAGGATGTTATAGTGGCCTAACACGGTCCTCCCCACTGGGTCCCCCACTAATTCTCTGATGTCCCCTCTTACTACTCTTACTTGCTCACTCTATCCCAGCTACACGGCCTTTGGCAGTTGGTCAGACATGCCAGGCACATGCCCACCTCAAGATCTTTGTTCCTGGCATGTGCTCCTCCAGATGCCTACGTGTGTCCTCTCTCACCTCCTTTAGGTCTTCACTCAGAAGTCACCTTTTTGATGAGATCCTTTCTGGCTATTCTCTTCAGATTGACCCCCTCCCAAGACTCCTTATTTTCCTGCTTAGCATTTACTATATATTTTGTTTATTGTCTCTCTTCACCAGAATGTAGCTCTATTTTATTCACTGATGTATCCCCTAAGACCTAGAGTAGTGAATATAAATAGTAGATGTTCAATATATATTTGTTGGATGGCCCTAGCTGGTTTGGCTTAATGGATAGAGTGTCGGCCTGTGGACTGAAGGGTCCCCGGTTCGATTCTGTTAAAGGGCAGGTACCTTGGTTGCAGACTCCTGGCCCTGGCTGGAGACATACGGGAGGCAACCAATCGATGTGTCTCTCTCATACTGGTGTTTCTCTCTGTCTCTCCCTCTCCCTTCCACTCTCTCTAAAAATCAATGGAAAAAATATCCTCAGAAGCACCTAAATCCAAGAACTGCTGTTTGTTGTAGCAGCAGTTGAAACAGGTGCTAACAGCAAGTGGATCTTGTCGCCTTTGGGGGCTGTGACTGTGCCCCTCAAAGTGAATTGGAAGGTTCTACACTCCTGGAAAAAAAAAGAAAAAGAAAAGAAAAAGGTGAAAAAAAAGAAGAAAAAAGAAAAAGGAAAAGGAAAGAAGAAAAAAAATATCCTCAGATGAGGATTAAATAAATAAATAAATAAATATTTGTTGGATGAATGAATGAATGAATGAATGATGAATTTGTAGGGACTCCAGGACTGGCAGGAAGGTATCATTTTTCTCCTGCTGACCTCAGCAGCTTTATAAAGAATAAAAGCAAACTGCTGGACTGATTCAGGGGGCAGAGGAAAGATGGCAAGATAGACAAGGGCTTCGCAGGGGTGGTTATCAGGACACTGCGTGTGGAGCATGGGCTGCGGGGCCCGGATCTGGCCCTTCCTGCCAGCCTGTCCCCCCACACAGAGAGCACTCCGCCCTGCCCCCCTCCTGGGTGATGTTCCTGTTCCAGACTCTGCCTGGTACCCGGAATTCTGACTCGCCCTTGCTGCTTAGCCGTGCACCCTGCCTCCTGGGGCCCAATCTCCCCTTCTCGGAATGCCTGTACATGGAAACTGTGTCCCTTCCAGAGTTCTCATTTGTTTCCTGTTTGTTTGATCTCCAGCCCAACTGCCAGCCTCAATCCCCTCCCAGGCTCAGGGGCAGCCCCCAAACAAGGCTGGGTGAGGAACACAGGAACCCCTAGGGCAAGGTCCTGTTATTTCAAGGAGACACATTTAGAGACAAGTGTTCCTTTCAGGGATTCCATTACATGGCACTTGCCCACCACCCTCGTTTCTCTGGGGAGGAACATACGCATTCACACGCATCGTCACATTTACTCTTCCAAGAACCCGCTGAGTGGGTGCCATTACTGCCACTTTCCAGATGAGAACACTGTGGCCAGAGAAATGCGGGAAGCTGCCTGGGGCCGCAGTTAGACAGATGCAGAGATGGGCCTGCGGGGGAGGGGGCCCCCGTTTTCCCAGGGAGGAGGGAGACAGAACTCCCTTCCCCCTTCTCCACCAGCCTCCCCGCTCTCGCTCGTCATAAACACCAGAACCCGGGCTCTGGAGAGGAAGCCAGAACCTGATCTGTGTGTTTTGCAGTGAACAAAGGCGCGGGAGCTCTTCCTAACCGGCTTGCTGGAGGCACCAGCGTTTTTATCTGTGGCCTCCAGTCTCCCTCCCCTCTCTGTGAGGTGGGAAGGGATCAGACAGCCAGCACGCCCCTTCCCACCTCCTTCCCGGATTCCCCTCCACGCGCTCAGCCTGGAGTTAGCCGATCGTTGCTTAGCTGCCTGCCCTGCTGCCTGGGGGAAGCTCTGACTTCTTGCTCTGACATTTCACGTGCCTGGATCCCCGCAGCTCCCTCCTCCAGGGCCACGACTTCTCACCACTCCCCCTGGGTGTGAAGCTGGACTGAGGGCCAGGGGCAGGGAGCCCCGTGGAGAGGCAAGGCCTTCCCAGAACAGCGGTGGTGTCCGGTGCCGACCTTCCCTTTGCCGGTCCAGATCCGCACCCCACTTCCAACACCCGCTCCCTGGCCCAGGTGGCTGCCATCTCCCAGGGCTCCCGCTGGGTTTGGGGGAAGGGAGAGGAGTGAGGACAGGGAATTTATTTCCTTAGCTCCCTCCTTGGAGGTCACCCGGACTTGGCTGTTCCCTCTACCCACAGTCACTCATGGCCACGCAGCCTTGTCCACACGTTACTCTCTCTGCAGGCTCCCCTTCGG